>NW_023144630.1:7261241-7283244 GCF_012932325.1 Thrips palmi | reverse complement strand
GGGAATCAATGCGGCCCAACAGGCTTTCACTTCAAAGATCACATAAATTTGGATCCCGATAGAAGAACCAGACTTTCTAAACCTTCAAGTTTTAACTATGCTAATTGATATCCTCTGCGGTGCACAAACTTCCTTTTCTTTGGAATAAAAACTTAAAAGATTCATAAAATGTCTGATTTTTGGGTGCAGGTGGCGTGTTGTGAAATCAAACTCAGAACACACACGGTAAAAACGATTCCTGTTTTTTTTTTTCAGGAACTCCCTGGAAATCGCCTATGGGTAGTTCTTTCTCAAATCGCACGACCCCCGAAATCGATGTCTCGGATTCGGTCCAAACTCGGTGGACTCATTGCTTGGGTCACCAAAACCAAGTTTCTGACCCCGAAAAATTTTTTTTTGCTCTAAAAATATTTTTTTTTTAAAGTTTTAAAAAAATGGACCAAAAATCAAATTTTTGTCCAATTGACCCTACATTGTGCAAAGTTGTTTTTTCAACGTCTTTTGATCTTATTTCATCCTATTTTATCCTATCCCACTCAGAAATGATTTTTAACACCACTAAAAACCATGAAAAACGACAAAATTTTAACGTTTTCTTGATCCCCAAAAAAATGCATCCGAATTTTTTCATAAAAATTTTGTTTTTAAATTCTCTTTTGGTCCTCTAACATGTGTCAAAAAATTGGGAGAGTTAAATTTAAATTGCCTTTAAAAAAATTTTTTTTTCCACTTTTTCAAAGAAAATTTTCACTGAAATGACTAAATTTATCAAGTTTTCAGCAAGACTATTCAAGTCTCATGGCTCCTGGGTCCTCCTGGATGGGCAGTGATGTTGGAAATGTATTACTGAGTAGATAGTAGCTTCAAGATGTTTATTTTTAATTATTTTAGATGGTTGACAGGCAAACCCGGGAAGTTGCCCTAGACTCCGGCCCGGGCCCCGATCCGACCCCGACCGGTCCCGACTTTGGGCCCCCACCCGGCCCAGACCCGGCAAAGACCCCGGCCCAGACCCGGCCCAGACCCGGCAAAGACCCCGGGCCCAGACCCGTCAAAGACCCGGCCGACACCCGGTCGCCCCATAGGAATCCCGGCAAAGCCTTGGCTAAGCCCCGGCAGAGTCCGACCGAGTCCGGCCAAGTCCGGCCACGGTGTAAGAGAGCACCACCCGAAGAGTGGTCAACCTACACTATGTGCCCGGCGGAACCCGCCCCAGTCCGGACTTACGGTGTGGGGAGACCACTCTTCGGGTGGTGCTCTCTTACACCGTGGCCGGACTTGGCCGGACTCGGTCGGACTCTGCCGGGGCTTAGCCAAGGCTTTGCCGGATTCCTATGGGGCGACCGGGTGTCGGCCGGGTCTTTGACGGGTCTCGGCCGGGTCTTTGCCGGGTCTGGGCCGGGTCTCGGCCGGGTCTTTGCCGGGTCTGGGCCGGGTCGGGGCCAAGTCGGGACCGGGTCGGGGTCGGATCGGGGCCCATGGGCCGGAGTCTAGGGCAACTTACCGGTATTGCCTGTCAACCATCTAAAACTAGGGGTACGCGCCGTTTTGTTTGGGCGCGTAGTAGGCGAGCGATGCGTCTGTATTCTTGTAGAAGATGGTGAAGAATATATGCAAAGTAAGGCCAATACAGGGTCAATGTGAAACTCAATTTTAAAAGTTTGGTCACAAATTGGTAAATTTTGGGGAAAGTAAAGGTCTGGGATGAAATTGGAAGTCATTTTCGTGATCAGCACACCAAAAACTGCAGGAAACTATGTAAAACTCGATGTAAAAATTTTGGTCCGAAATTGGTAAATATTTGGAAAAGTAAAGGTCTGAGATGAAATTGGAAGTCATTTTCGTGATCAGCACACCAAAAACTGCAGGAAACTATGTAAAACTCGATGTAAAAATTTTGGTCCGAAATTGGTAAATATTTGGAAAAGTAAAGGTCTGAGATGAAATTCGAAGTCATTTTCGTGATCAGCGCACCAAAAACTGCAGGAAACTATGTAAAACTCGATGTAAAAATTTTGGTCCGAAATTGGTAAATATTTGGAAAAGTAAAGGTCTGAGACGAAATTGGAAGTCATTTTCGAGATCAGCACACCAAAAACTGCAGGAAACTATGTAAAGCTCGATGTAAAAATTTTGGTCCGAAATTGGTAAATATTTGGAAAAGTAAAGGTCTGAGATGAAATTGGAAGTCATTTTCGTGATCAGCACACCAAAAACTGCAGGAAACTATGTAAAACTCGATGTAAAAATTTTGGTCCAAAATTGGTAAATATTTGGAAAAGTAAAGGTCTGGGATGACATTGGAAGTCATTTTTGTGATCAGCACACCAAATACTGCAGAAACACCAAGGAAATTTTGGTCGCAAATCATGTAATTCTAGTTGAAAGTATGGGTCTTCAGTTGTTAGGTTTCTTAAGAGCGTTTCCTGTTCATAGTGTCATGCCACGAACCCTGACCCTGTTACTCAGTCGGGGTAACATTTAACAGCCAGCATTGAATTGCTTAATACGATTCACAAATACTTCAATTACCATTCGATATCTCCTTGTTACTGAACTTATGAATACGCAATGTTATTAGTAATACCTAAATAGCCTTTCTCCCTTTTAGTTTAAACTAGTGGATTTAACTATATTGATTTATCTGCTTTAAATTTAAAAAAGAGACATATTTACAGGCAGGCTGATTTCAACTACTTTACGGAGAAGACCTTCTGTCAGATCCAATGAATCGTGTCATAGAATCCAATGTCGAGGCCACTTATTGCTAAATGCAAGTTTATCTTATTGATAGTGATAGTCATGGTGTGTTATTTAATCTTTGAAACAGTTTAGCAAAAGTATTTACCTAACATTCTGAGTAAATAAAAAAAAAAAAAGCAAACTCAAACCATGACCAACACAAATTACCAGTTGTCGCAGACAATGTATGATTAAGTTAAAAGAATCGTCTCATGAAATCATATGACCAAGTCAGTGAATCGTCTCATGAAATCATATGACCAAGTCAGTGAATCGTCTCATTGAATCTGATGTCAATGTCAAACCTTGAATGCGCTACACTCGCTCATCATATGGTTTTCTTTAAGGTTAGTACTATAGTAAACTCACAGCATTGCAATGAAGCCTTTTCCCAGAATCAGTGCCAAGAGTCAGCAAAGACTATTTATTTTGGCAAGATTAGCATCTGGTTTGTACTCATAGAATGTATTAATATATTTTCTAACTGTTATTGAGCAAAGCAAACAACTGAAAAATATAGTGTCTGAGAATATAAATGGAAATACACTCACAAAGGTTAAAAAGACCAAATAATTCTTGCAATTATCAAACACACTCCACTGACTAAAACATTTCCCCTGTAGTGGGGGAGGGGAAAGGGTGGACGGACGGACGAAACGCGTAATAATTGTCACTTTCATTTTCCGTATTTCACTGAGTTGACTCTCCGGAGGGGTTTCAATCATTCTAAAATATCGAAAAACTATGACCGTACTCACTTCTAAGCCCTTCTGCTCTTTAGTTTGTTTTATTTGCCAATGTTTTGACAGGTCCCGTATTTAAGAGTCGCGGCCGCAAGTATGAAAAATTGCTACGAGCTGCCAAGCACTGCCAACCTAACCACGCTAAGAACCTAATTCAAAAAGATGTTTTGAATATTTCAAACAATAGTAATCGTGAATATAAGATAAACTCCCCCTGGGGGAGATTTAGGAGCCTTCCGGTGCGAAATTTTGAAACTATTTGTGCGGTAGTTGCTGAGAAACGTGAGTGAGTTACGGACACACAGACAGACAGACGCACGACCAGTCACTTTTTGGTACTACCACTTGCAAAAGAAAGCGACCTCCCGGCCGGGCCCGGCGCTACCCCGCACTCAGGTAGCTGCTGGAGATCCCATAGCCGCCTGGACGCGGGGTAGTGCCGGGTGCGGCCGGGAGGTCGCTTTCTTTTGCAAGTGGTAGTACCCCCAAACACGGCATGGGCTCGCTATCGCTCGCCAATAATTAAAAATAAACATCTTGAAGCTACTATCTACTCAGTAATACATTTCCAACATCCCTGCCCATCCAGGAGGACCCAGGAGCCATGAGACTTGAATAGTCTTGCTGAAAACTTGATAAATTGAGTCTTTTCAGTGAAAATTTTCTTTGAAAAAAGGGGAAAAAAAATTTTTTTAAAGGCAAATCAATTTAACTCTCCCAATTTTTTGACACATGTTAGAGGACCAAAAGATAAATTTAAAAACAAATTTTCATGAAAAAATTCGGATGCTTTTTTGGGGGTATTCAAGAAAACGTTAAAATTTTGTCGTTTTTCGGGTTATTAGTGGGTTTTAAAAAATAATTTCGGGTGGGATAGGATAAAATAGGATAAAATAAGATAAAAAGACTTTTGAAAAAACAATTTTGGCACAATGTAGGGTCAATTGGACGAAAATTCGTTTTTTGTCCATTTTTTAACATTTTAAAGGGGAAAAAAAAATATTTTTAGAGAAAAAAAAAATTTTTCGGGGTCAGAAACTTGGTTTTGGTGACCCAAGCAATGAGTCCACCAAGTTTGGTCCGAATCCGAGACATCGATTTCGGGGGTCGTGCGATTTGAGAAAGAACTACCCCTATGTCTCTAACATTGGCTTCCTGGGTAAAGCAGGTACCGTTTTTACCGTGCACGTTTTCATCATTTTAACAACAGAATGTTATCACTTATAATTTTTTTTATTGACAAATATAATCCATTCTCTTCCACATGTACAGTACTATGACTAGCTATGTCGAAATGTCAGCTTCGCTATGCACGAATGAATATGAGGTGGGTAACGATTTCTTTACGGGCTAGGAACGTGTGAATTACGTTCATCACGTAATCCATGTACTTCTGAGAGTCGTCGTCGGGTACACGTCACAGTGGGGGCAGACGACCGTGGTGGAAGCGGTCACAATTAAAGACGCGTCTTGAGCTTCAGGTTTCGCTAAACAGGACTCGAACCGAGCGTGAGGAGACCCCACCAATGGATTGCTCGTTCGAAGAGCATTTCATTGGTGCTCGTTCACACGTTCGGTTCGAGTTCCATTAAGCGACTCCGGAGCTCAAAACGCGTCCGGTCTCCTTGCCCACTGTACGCCGTTAACGTGTTCACGGCGCGAAGAGGTCGCTGACGGGCACCGCGTTGATGAGGTTCTTGATGACGGCCTCCACCACCTCGCGCGCTGCCTCCACCATGCTGGGGCCCAGCTCCCTCAGGACGTCGCGCCAGTTGTCGTTCAGGAACTTGTTCAGTTGGTCTCCTGCAAATGAGATGGGGATTGAGGCAAATGCCGGCCAAGCGCGGATACTGCAGAGGGAAGGGGTTCTTGCCCCCTCCCTTTTTGACAACTAATGGTAGCGGCGGCTGAATTCCCGAACGCGTTTTGAGCTCCAGAGTCGCTAAATGGGACTCGAACCGAACGTCCACCAATGGATTGCTCTCTGAACGAGGAATCCATTGGTGGGGTCAAACGTTCGGTTCGAGTCCTGTTTAGCGAGTCTGGAGCTCAAAACGCGTCTCGAATTTTGGTCGTCTCCACGGTCTTCTGGCCCACCGTGATCCGTCACGATGCCAGAACGTCGTAAAACAAGAAGCTGTTCCTCACCCAGACGACGGTCCCCGTTGAAGAGTCCATTGAGCTCGCACTTGAGTCCGTCGGCGTCGGTGATGCGTATCTTGGAGTTGACGAGCGTGGAGTACTCCTTGCCGTCCGCGCCCTTCCTCAGAGGCCAGTCAAACGAGTAGTGCAGCTTGAGATTTTCTGCGGACAACAGTGAGGGACTCTACTCTGTCTCTGTGCTAAAGGGTATCTGTCGCAAGATTTTGCAATTTCAAAGCAGCGGAAAATGCGTCGCAAGCTTAGCGCCTTGAGGGTGGGCCTTCCCGTCACACACCAGTGCGGCGACGTTGCCTACCCAGCACTTCGCAGGCGCCAGAGCCCTGCGTCACTGTTAAAAATGATCCAGGAAGCGGAAGAAGGGTATAAGTCGAATTGAATCCGTGCACTTTTGCAAGGCCTAAACCTAGCAGGTGGGAGAACAGGTGGGGAATGTCATCTAAAAATAGATGCAAGGGGATGGGACTTGTCTCACCACACTCCTTTCTGGACCAAATTTTCGCTCATGTTTACTTGATAGACTGATAAGAGGTCACTGAATCAACTCGACTTAACCTCTTCTTCCGCTTCCTGGATCAAATGTGCACTGCACTTAAGGTGCAGCAGCGGGGGAAGGTGAACCATATCGTTGTGGACGGTCAGGTGAAACCTTGAGACACCACACCACACCACACGGTAAACGAAAGTCCCACTGCAAAGCCGGTGGTAAGTTTGCTTGCCACAAATTTGACAAGCCGTTTTGAATGCCAAAAATTGCCCCCTCTCTCTCTCTCTCTCTCTCTCTCTCTCTCTCTCCCCTTCCTCTCTCTCCCTCCCCTCTCTCTCTCTCTCTCTCTCTCTCTCTCTCTCTCTCTCTCTCTCCCTCTCTCCTCTCTCTCTCTCTCTCTCTCTCTCTCTCTAGCCTAGGCATACGTACGGAAGGTGAAGTTGGAGGGCCCGCTGCCCGTCATGGGCAGCAGCAGGATCCTGCCGGCCGCCTTGTAGGGCCCCGCCATGACGAACGTCGGGAACGTCAGGTCGAAGCTGTTGGTCTTCTCCTTCCAGCTCAGCCTGCAAACCGGCAATTTTTTAATTTTTTTTTTTTGTTTTAAAAAAATAGAGGTCTGCTCGCTTAAAACCTTACGAAAGTATTTTGAGCATACATAGTACAAACTAATTTACTTTGTTATGCAAAGAAATAGTTCGAAAATTTACACACGTTAAAAAACGGTTCCTGGTTTTCCCAGGAACTTTCTGGAAATCGCCTATGTTTCTCCCATAGACTTCCTGGGAAAACCAGGTACCGTTTTTTACCGCCCCAAAATATTTTCTTTGGTAGCTTATGTGTGCTTAAATTACTTTGCCGCAACAAGCTGATTTGCTTTGTAAGGCCTAAAATAGTTTGTAAAGTTTCCCCAGTGAATTTCACATGTTTTTTCACACATTTTTCAAGCGACAGTTCAGAAATGTAGACATTACGTGTAGACAAAGACAGTAGTTTAGGATATGGGTGGCGTTAAGTCTGTGGCGGAGCCAGAGGGAGAGGTCCTGGTGTGTGTGTGTGTGTGGGGGGGGCAAACGTTTCAGGGGTACACCGCGACTCTTACGCCTCCCTTTAAGATGTGCACACACACACATTAAAGAAACAAACAAACTCAAACACACACACACAGTGCACCTGCACCTGGACAAAGTCGGGCGTCACTGCCAAGGCGAACCAGATCGGAGCGGAGCAGCGGGTCGGAGCGGGAGTGGCGCAGAGCGGTGCGCCAATATTCCCCTATTTTTAAACTCCCGCAATGAGCTGCGACGCACGCCAACGGCACGCGACGCGATGATTGCGATTCATTTATAAATTATGGAGGTGCGTTTCCTGACTCGCAGCCAATCGGATGGAAGAGACCGAGGGAGACACACCGCTTTCAGTGCCAGCCCTACCGGATGCGACGGCGAGGTGTTCGAATTTAGTCAAGCATGATGCTCCAGTGTCGACAGGGTCGCTGAAAGGGACTCGAACCGAACGTGTGACCCCACCAATGGATTGCTCGTCAAACGAGGAATCCATTGGTGGGGTCACACGTTCGGTTCGAGTCCTGTTCAGCGACTCTGGCGCTCAAAACGCGTCAAGAGTTTTACCCGCCTCCACCGGTCTTCTGGCCCACTGAGCAATATCGACACCCTTCCGGATCAAGATACCAGGACTCGAACAGCCGATGCGCGCGACACGCTCGGTGGAGCGTTGGGCACCCCGGTGCCACACTGGGGACCTTGCCCCAAGGTGAGCCAGCCCACAACGACGAGACGACTCTCTCTCTCTCTCTCTCTCTCTCTCTCTCTCTCTCTCTCTCTCTCTCTCTCTCTCTCTCGCTCGCTCGCTCGCACGCGCGGTGCGCGATCACCGGCCCGGTCACCCGGTCACCGACTCCTCTCCTTGCCACACTTGCTACACACACACACTCTGCTCTCCTTGCTTGACCTGGAGCGCAGCGTACAGTGTACTGTCTCTCTCGCACCTCTAGAGAATGCCCCACGAGTGCGAGAGAAATGGCACGACGGAAACGGAAACGACTCTCAGAATCCGTCTGCAGAGCAACGCCGTCTGAACAGCGATTCCCACGGACCTGTTGCACTTGATGCACCGTGGCTCCTTGCAAGGCCGCGCGCACAAGGCCCTCCGAACGAGGAATCCATTCGAGACGCGTTTTGAGCCCCAGAGTCGCTGAACAGGACTCGAACCGAACGTGTGACCCCCCCAATGGATTGCTCTCCGAACGAGGAATCCATTGGTGGGGTCACACGTTCGGTTCGAGTCCATTTTGCGACTATGGAGCTCAAAAACCCTCTAAAAAATTTGGCCGCTTCCACCGGTCTTCTGGCCCACCGCGACTCACTTCATGTTGCTGATCTTGGCGTCCCGCAGCCCGTAGATCTCCAAGGGGGCCCACGTCAGGTTGAGGTTGATCTGCCCCGTGCCCTGCGCCAGCGACACTCGCGGCACCACGAGCGGGTTCATGTTGGGGATCTTGAGCTTCTTGTCGCCTGGGCAGAGAGACATAAGCACTCATCACTAACAACTTTGCAGCGCACGGCGGGTACACTCTGTACCACTGTTATAAAACCCTATGAAGAAAATGAAAACAGTGTCACATTTGGCTTCACCTAACCTAAATGTGTGAATGTGTGAATGTGACGTCACATTCGTTTGAATGTTGATCCACGTTCGAACGAATGTGACACCCTACTTTAACGGCCGAGTCACGTTCAAACGAATGTGACATCATATTCAAACGAACGTGACAAAAATTTACACTATTTCCAACGAATATGACGTCACATTCGTTGGCTACGAGTGACCGGTTTGTAATTTCAATGCCTTTTCCCCCACGGTAAAAAAGGTTCCTGGTTTTTCCAGGAACTCCTGGAAATCGCCTATGTCTCTAACATTGGCTTCCTGCGAAAACCAGGTACCGTTTTTACCGTGCGTACCATATTTCCTATACATTTTCCTTACCAACACAACGCACTATTTGTTGTCTGCTTACGCTGCTGCTGCTTTACTCACCGTTGGTAAGTGCGGGGATCCCCGCGTTGGCCGCACTCTGCGCGCATTCGCTCATGGCAGGCTCCGGCAGCGACCGCGAGCACGGCTTGCCAAAGTAGGCCGCTAAGATGTAAACAAACAAAAACACAAACAAAAACAATAAGCATGCGAGTGAAATGGTTTTGGTTCACCGTCGTGAAGGTCCTCTGTGTGGGAATGCCTGCCGGTCGGTGTCGACTCACAGTGCGGCAGAAGACCGGTGAAGGCGGCCAAAATTCTAGACGCGTTTTGAGCCCCAGAGTCGCTAAATGGGACTCGAAACGAACCCGTTACCCCACCAATGGATTCCTCGTTCGGAGAGCCATCCATTGGTGGGGTCACTCGTTTGGTTCGAGTCCTGTTTAGCGGCTCTGGAGCTCAAAACGTCTCGAATTTTGGCCGCCTCCACCGGTCTTCTGGTCCACTGTGCGACTGCCCCTCCGGATGGGAAAGACCGCCCCGAGAGCAGCCCTATCGGAAGGTTCACTTCTTCAGTAAAGAGTCGCTAAGTAGGACTCTAACCGAACGTGTGACCCCACCAACGGATTGCTCTCCAACGAGGAATCCATTGGTGGGGTCACACGTTCGGTTCGAGTCCCATTTAGCGACTCTGGAGCTCAAAACGCGTCCGGGATTTCGACCGCCTCAGCCGGTCTTCCTGTCCACTGTGGACTCACGGAGCTTGGCGGCGTCGGCCGCGGCGAGCAGCGCGGCGAGCACCAGGGCGGCGGCCAGCGCGTCCATGGCGGTGTCTCGGTGCGCACTGCACTGGGCACCTCGGCGACTGCAATTTGTACCCCCGGAAGACGCGCCAAGTCCCATCCCGAGTCCAAGACTTCGCGGTGCAGAACGCACCCGCCGCCGGAGCCGCTTTCGTCGCTCTGTCTCTCTCGCACTCGTGGGGCGTCCAGTTGAGGTGCGAGAGAGACAGAGCGACGACAAACGACTCTTGGAATCAGTCTGCTGGTGGGCCTGGCGGCGCGAGCGATCCACTGCGATCCGAGCGGGGGAGCAGGGGGGGAAAGGGAAGGAAAAGGGGAAAGGGGGGGGGGAGTGGAGGCGTGGTGGACAATAACACCAAAAGAAACGAGAAAAAACCGCAGGAGCGTTCGCCAAGTGGCGCCACGTTCGTTTGATTGGATGCATGACGAGAGGGCGATTCGCTTTGTTGGGCCTAACCTAACCTAGCCGTCGTTGACAGGTATGCACAGCTAAACAAGACGCCGTGTTATCTCCCTCTGGCCGCGAAGCTATAGTCACACAATCAACGCTCCGAACCGGCGACATCGGCAGACACCCCCTCAGGCTCCGAAAGGCAGACGATCATTTGTGGTCCAGCCGCTAATAGCAATAGCTGTGGTGGCAGGGGCAACGGCAACGTAGCCAGTGCCACAGGCTTCACTCGGGTGTGTTGCAGGTCGGTTGGGTGGCCTACCTCCCAGGCGCTACACCGGTAAAACTGAAGCGTAGTTGTATGCTTGTAGAGGCCTGCGGCGGGCGGGTATCCAATACCCGTGAAGCCTATAACTTTGAAGTAAATGGACCGAAACGCACAGAAGTTTGAGAGGGGGCTGATCCAGTCAAAAACTATGTTCATGCGAAATCTGGAAGCTTTTGACAGAAAACCCAAAGGTTATAGGCTTCACGGGGATTGAATACCCGCCCGCCGCAGGCCTCTAGATACTTGATTCAAGCATAAAACTACGCTTGAAGACTTTACGCTTGACGTCAAGCGTAAAGAAGAAATTCTCCCATGCCTTTAATAGGCGGGGGAGGGGCAAAATGGAGAACTATGCTTGAAGCCGAGCGTAGTTTACTACGCTTGAAGAAAAAGGGGTAAAAATACGCCCGAGTTCACCGTGTATGCCGGCAGGGTTTGGCCCCCCGTCCCAAGCTTTAGATTTAAACCCGTCAAAACAATAGTTCGTAAGTTACAGAGGCATTTTTTTTAAGAAGTCCCATCGTGGAACACGACCGATGCCGATTTCCTCCATTTTTTGGTCAAAGGTAGTCCTTGTGGGTCTAAGAAAAGGGCCCCAAAAATTTTTTTGGGGCCCAAAAATGCACCGTTCAGATTCTATGGGCAATTTTCGTTTTCTCTGACAACTTTTCACATAATATGGCCAAAATTGAAAAATCACCTTTCTGAGGCTCTATGCACTCGATTGAGCTCAAAAGTGGAACTTTATGTAAAAACACGCGAGGAACACGAATCCGGTGCCCGTTTGTTGATAGGACAACCCAAACAGATGTTATGACTGTTTTTCAGGTTTTTTAGTGGTTTTTACTTTTCTTGGGGTTTTTGGGGTTCGGCATCGATTTTCCCCAAACCGATGAGTGGATTTTATAGATAAAGGACCAATCTATCATACTACGAGATAAAAAGTTTGTGTACGCCGCGTGAAAAGCAGTGGCGCTGCAAAAAATTTAAAACCGTCATTTCTGGGTAGTTTTTGATCAGATAAGCCACCTTTCGCGTGACCGTCTCCGGGCCCCATATCAGTCTAAATTTCCCAAGTGATGTCAGAGTTGGTGTGAAATTTCACCGCTGTAGCTCAAGAAGTTTGGAAATGGCAGCTTTCTAAAGTTTTGCAATAAAGTAAGGCATTTACTTTAAGTAGAATTGCGGTAAATGTGAAGACTTGTCACAGACCCGGTAATAAATGAGATAGATGAGTGCGTCAAAGTTCTCTAAGCGAAATTTTTGGACAAGGAATCCGATTTTGCCGGTAGGGAAGACCCTAGGTGTACTCTAAACTACGTTTTCGTGCAAACCACATAAAAATGGTCTTTTTTCCGACTTCAGAGTTCGCCTAGGGTCTCCGTACCGGCAAAATCGGATTCCTTGTCCAAAATTACGCTTAGAGAACTTTGACGCACTCATCTATCTCATTTATTACCCGATCTGTGACAAGTCTTCACATTTACCGCAATTCTACTTAAAGTAAATGCCTTACTTTATTGCAAAACTTTAGAAAGCTGCCATTTCCAAACTTCTTGAGCTACAGCGGTGAAATTTCACACCAACTCTGACATCACTTGGGACAGTATTTAGACTGACTATGGGGGCGAGACGGTCACGCGAAAGGTGGCTTATCTGATCTAAAACTACCCAGAAATGACGGTTTTTCAATTTTTGCAGCGCCACTGCTTTTCACGCGGCGTACACAAACTTTTTATCTCGTAATATGATAGATTGGTCCTTTATCTATAAAATCCACTCATCGGATTGGCGAAAATCGATGCCGAACACCAAAACCCCAAGAAAAGTAAAAACCACTACAAAACCTGAAAAACAGTCATAACATCTGTTTGGGTTGTCCTATCAACAAACGGGCACCGGATTTGTGTTCCTCGCGTGATTTTACATACGATACCACATTTTGAGCTCAATCGAGTGCATAGAGGCCTCAGAAAGGTGATTTTTCAATTTTGGCCATATTATGTGAAAAGTTGTCAGAGAAAACGAAAATTGCCCATAGAATCTGAACGGTGCATATTTCGGCTCAAAAAATTTGTGGCCTTTCTTAGACCCACAAGGACTACCTTTGACCAAAAAATGGAGGAAATCGGCATCGGTCGTGTTCCACGATCGGACTTCTTAAAAAAAATGCCTCACAAAGTTTGCACGCTTGCATTTTCGCATTTTCTTTGTAAACTTGCACACGTTTAAAATACTTCCTTATGACTGGCCTGAATTTTTTTGTAAGGTTTCCAGGAGTGTGGGTAATAAAAACAATTCATTTACCAAGGAATGCATTTATTTATTCTAGTGTGCCCTATTGATGGGTCCGTCACACTGGCTGCACGAAGCGGGCGTACTTGGTCGTCGCCACATCGCGGAAGAGACGTGCCGAGTTCTTGAGCACCCTGGGCCGGTTGGGGTCGTCGTAGTCGACGTGGGCCAGGCCGAACCTCAAGCTGCAAGGAACAAAAAGGCAATAAAAAAAGGCAAAAAAGGCGGTGAAATAAATTTCAGTCAAATTTTGATGAATTTCAGTCAAATTTCGATGAATTTCAGTCAAATTTCGATAAATTACAGAATTGAAGAATTTCAGTCGAACTTTGAAAAATTTTAGTCGAATTTCGATGAATTTTAGTGACTTTTACATGTTTGCTGAATTTTGGTGTACAAATTTGGCTGGAGTTATTTCCCCTTGCGACCGGTACATAAATGTGTAATTCCTTCTTTAAATAATAATAAACCACGAAAATTATCGAGTCAACTGCGGGCGGAGTCTCGTTCAAATTTGCACGCATTATTCGGTGTGTGTGTGGGGGGGGGGGGCATTCTCCCAAGCAGCACCACTCTGAATGTATTGAAGTGAAATTTGAGAGCAATTTAATGCGATCGTACCCACGTGACCGATTTTAGGCCACTTTTTGACCCCCTCCCCCCTCCTCGTGACCTAGATAACCTAACCTTCCCATGTTTTTAAAAAAGGGCGTAGTGTTTGGCTAACCCCCCCCCCCAAAAAAAAAAAAACGGTCACGTAATATGGGTACGGCCAACTGAATTCGGTGCAAGCAATATTTCTCCATATCACGAATCTTGTATCGATATTCACTGCTGTAGGTAAAAAAGAAAAGCCCTAGTACCTAATACCATTTAGTACCGTTTGGAGTGGGGTGACAAAAAGGCACCTACCTGAATCCGTCGCTCCATTCCAGGTTGTCCTCCAGACACCACGCAGTGTAGCCGATGACGTTGCAGCCATCTTCGTTGATGGCCCTGGCTAAAGCTCGCATGTACGTCTGTGGAAGAGGGCAAGGTTAAGTCTCCAGCACGAAAGCAAGTCATGTGCGCTGTCAGGAAGCCACTTCATGACTAAATCAAAAATGACATTTTCATCACAAATTTGTAACATTTTCATCACAAATTGACGACATTTTCATGAAAGCTCATTTCCCTATTGTCAAGTGACAATCAAAATTCTTACTGTCCCCTCAGGTCACAGTGAGTCAGCGGTCTGGTGGAGGCCGCCACATCTCTTAACGCGTTTTGAGCTCTAGAGTCGCTACACAGGACTCGAACAGAACGTGTGACCCCACCAATGGCTTGCTCACGAACGAGTAGTCCATTGGTGGGGGTGGGGTCACACGTTCGGTTCGAGAACCATTCGGCGACCTCAGAGCTCAAAACGCGTCCGGGATTTGGACCGCTTCCACCGGTCTTCTGGCCCACTGTGCACGGCCCAGGGCCCACACTTACGCTGTAGTAGCCCTCTCGGCCAGGGTCAGAGGTGTACTCGTCGTGAGCGCCGGCGTAGCCGTTCTCGGTGACCAGCACGGGGAAGTTGTCGTACCGGTCCTTGATCCAGTTGAGCACGGCCCTGAAGCCCCACGGCGCCACCTGCAACGAGAGGCGTCGTTCTTTGAACGTACTCAAAATAGCCTTAACTCACCACGTGATCTCCAGATAGTACAGCAGTAGGGATCTTTGCGCCCCCAAAAGACACAATTTTTATGCCTTTTTCTTTGCAGTGCAGCCGCACTGTGAGCCATAAGACCGCTGGTGGAGGCGGTAATAATCCCGGACGGGTTCTGAGCTCCAGAGTCGCTGAATCACTAAGGCAAACAGCTACGGAAAATTCTGTAAACAGCTTGTGGTAATTCTCCGTAGCCCCCTTATCAATATTCTCCGTAGGCTATTACAGTAGTGTCCGTAGGACCGTACAGTCATCTCTATAAAGTCTTCCAGGTCCTACGGAGACGGCTGTGCGGTCCTACGGAGAACACTGTACTGCCCTACGGAGAGTACTAAGAGCCTACGGAGAAAGGGCTACGGAGAATCCTGGCAAAAAAAAACTAACAGAATTTTTCGTACCTTTTTGCCACAGTGATGGCACTTGAAACGAACGTGTGACCCCACCAATGGATTGCTCTCCGAACGAGGAATCCATTGGTGGGGTCGCACGCTCGGTTAGAGTCCCGTTTAGCGACTCTGGAGCTCAAAACGCGTGTAGAGTTTCGGCCGCCTCCACCGGTCTTCTGGCCCACTGTGCACCCGAGTCCTCCGCTTGTCGCGCGCTCACCACAAAGCTTCCCCGGGCGGTCTGCAGCCACGAGGAGCGCGTGAACCCCCTCACGTTGGTGTCGTTCGTCATGGAGGGGGAGGTGACGGCGGCAGTGGCGGTGCCGGGGGTCGTCAGGCTGATGCTGTAGTGGTTGAGCCCGATGAAGTCCATGGTGTTGACGATGAGGGCCCCTTTTCCGCGGGGGTGAAGGTGGGCAGCCTGGACACGGTGAGGCCGTTGCCGAAACTGTTCCTGTCGACGATTTTCCCCCATGAGGGGGGTAGTCGCCCTTCATGACCGGGTCGGCGATCCAGGCGAAGGTGAAGACGTTGGACCTCTCGGCCGCCTCCACGTCCTCGGGGCTGTCGGAGGCCGGCACGTGGAACTGCAGGTCAAAGGAGCTGCCGACCTGGCCTGCCGAGCAAGAGGAGCACGAATGACACAGTGGGACAGAAGACCGGCGGAGGCGGCCAAAAGTCTAGACGCGTTTTGAGCTCCAGTGTCGCTAAATGGGACTAGAACCGAACGTGTGACCCCATCAATGGATTGCTCTCCGGACGAGGAATCCATTGGTGGGGTCACACGCTTGGTTCGTGTCGTGTTTAGCGACTCTGGAGCTCAAAACGCGTTTAGAGATTTGGTCGCCTCCACCGGTCTTATGGCCCACAGTGCACAGTTAAAACCTTTTGGAGTATTTTTCGATCTGATGTACAAACTATATCGTTTGTTATACGCAATAATCGTTCGTTAATTACGAAGAACATATATTTTCGTCGTAAGTTCATGCATGCTTAAAATACTTTGTTATGACAAGCTACTTTTCTGGGTAAGGCCTTAAATAATTCGTAAGGTTCGGAGGGTGAAGCAACGAACAGTGGTTGCCATTGCAGCTAGTTTGGCAGGAGGGGAGCTCAGGGGCATGGCCGCAAACTGTTTTTCTACTGATGTGCCGTCTCATTCGTTGAAATGTCTATTTTGTCACGTCCATTTGAATACGATGTCTCATTTCGTTTGAACTTCGATCAACATACGCATGTGACATCGCACTCAAACGAACCTGACCAAATTAACATATAAGCGAAAGGCGTCACATTCGTTTAACATAAGTGGAGTGCCGCAGCGCCTTAAACGTGAAATTTGTGTGGCATTCGTACATAAAAGCGTATCTACCGTGGGATTCCCTATGAAGATACGTCGTTCTGTCAGATGATCAGTCATTTAAGCCCTTTGGTGCACTGCGCTGTACCTCCTTGAGTCGCCCTGTAGGTGTCGTTGTACAGGTGGTAGGCCTTGGCGTGAGCCAAGATCATGTTGTGGACGCAGGTGTAGCCTCCAGTCCCCGCCAGGCCGAGGCCAGGTGCGTAACTGGAGCCCTCGTAGCCGCCGTTGCAGAACACGTGGGGCTCGTTCAACATCAGCCACGTCTTGACCTGAACAGGGAGGCGCACTGCTAGAAAAAGCCACTACAATTGTAGTTTGTAGATTTAAATCTACAAGAATTCCTGGCGATTTTTTTTCATCAGGAATGGATTGTTCTTTCAAAGTACAAAAGATTGATGTACTAAGTACAATGGAACCGGCATCACCAGTCCAGAGTCCAGGCCTTGTTCGCTTTCTAGAATTCTTCTTGTACGTATTTTTTCACAGTTGTCGTTGTACTTTTGTTGGACTGTTCACACTTTTTCTTGGCGTGCAGAGAATGTGCCTTAGTTTCTCTGATGCTTTCATTATTTTACCATAACTTTCTATCCAAAATATATTTCTCTCGAATTTCTCTCGGTTTCCCAGATAAAGTCAACAACGATTTGAGATTTCTTAAATTTACAGTGGCATCCTAAAAAATTTTCCCTACTTTCTCGTGACAGCCATGACAAAAATACTATTTACTCTGACTTTCTTTGACATTTCTGATTTGGCTTACCCTGTCACCAAAAGTCTTGAACGCAAAGTCGGCATAGTCGAGGAAGCGGTCCTGAATGG
Source organism: Thrips palmi (assembly GCF_012932325.1). Lineage (NCBI taxonomy): Eukaryota > Metazoa > Arthropoda > Insecta > Thysanoptera > Thripidae > Thrips > Thrips palmi. Next base: position 7,266,043 of record NW_023144630.1, on the reverse strand, counting down.
CTTCCGTCATCCAGCCGCCGTCGTCTTGGTAGATTTGCGGGATGTCCCAGTGGTGCAGCGTGATCTAGCGGCGGACACAAGGGGAAATCACTGTGAATTTCGGTGTACAAATCCAATGAATTTCAGGAAAATCTCAATAAATTTCAGTACAATTACGATGAATTTCAGTCGAATTTCGATGAATTTTAATAAATTTCCGTGAATTTTATATGTTTGATGAATTTCGGTGTAACAATTCGGCTTGAGTTAATTCCCCTTGGGCGGACATGAGTGCTTTGGACTGTCGCAACTTTGCTTTCCACTACGCGCTTTATGCCTTTTGTCTGTTTGTCCATTTCACCATTAGTGCACACTGTAAAAAAAGTATTACTGAAATTTCATAATTTTAGTCTGAAGTTTTTAAACAGACTAGTGGTCTGAAAATTCAGACTAATTATTCAGACCATTCTGTCTGAATTCCAAATTCAGACAACTTGTCCGAAAAACATTTTCAGACTGCTACTCTGAAATATTAAATAAAAGTGCCATCTAATCAAGGAAAGAAATCAACAAGAGAACAATATGAACCACCAACGTGTGACGGTACCTCCTTTCTACTTTTCACTTGTTCGCTTCGGCCCGGGTTCGAACCGGGACTCTTTGGTTACGAGACGAGCTCGGTACCACTGCGCTACGGGCGCTGCCTGTCGGCGGGGGAAGCCGTGCCGCGTGACTCTCTTCAGAGGATATCAGCTCCTTTCGGCAAGTCCAGAATGCAAGTTCGGACAACTCTTACGGTTAATCTACCTTACACAGACGAATCTGCGTGAAGCACGGGTGTACATTATTATTTCCGATAAATTTATACAACGCCTTACGCCTAGACTTGATTAGTAGACAATCTGTCAAAATTTTCATACCAAAATTATGAAAACAGGTTTCAGCATGACAAGTCTGAAAACTTTATCAGAATTTTCAGACCTTCTGCTTAGAATTCAGACTAACCGATGTGATCTCAAATTTCAGAGTTCCTAGTCTGAAAATTCAAAGCAACTTTCTGAATTACCGATTCAGACTGCAAAGTCTAAACAAATTGTACTGAAATTTCAGATTTTTTTTTACAGTGCATATACGTAAGTTATGTGCAAATAATTTGTCTATCTATTTGGTACAAGTGCATAAGTACTTGTGGCAAAACTCACATTTTAACGAAAATGACAGAGTAGTGGCCAACTTACGACAGGTTCGATGTTTTGGCGCAGCAGTTCATTGATGAGGTTGTCGTAGTAAGCCACTCCCTCGGGACTGGAGCCAGCCGCTTGGCTGCCACCGGGCAGCACTCTGGTCCAGGCCATGGAGAAGCGGTACATGTTGACCTGCAGCACACGCGGGGATCCATTGGTGGGGTCACACGTTCGGTTCGAGTCCCATTTAGCGACTCTGGAGCTCAAAACGCGTCTAGAGTTTTGGCCGCCTCCACCGGTCTTCTGGCCCACTATGTGCTGGTACTCACGCCGAGGTCTACGAGCAGTTGGACGTCCTCCTGCCACTTGTGGTACGAGTCGTCCGCGACGTCGCCGTTGTCCTTCCCCGGCCGGCTGTGGAAGAACACGTCCCAGATGCTGGGGGACTTGCCTGCAACGAATGCCGAGGCACCGGGTTGTCAGCACTAGCGGGCCAGAAGACCGGTGGAGGCGGCCAAAATTCCAAACGCGTTTTGAGCTCCTGAGTCGCTGAATGGAACTCGAACCGAACGTGTGACTCCACCAATAGATTGCTCTCCGAACGAGGAATCCATTGGTGGGGTCACACGTGCGGTTCGAGTCCCATTTAGCGACTCTGGAGCTCAAAACGCGTCTGGAGTTTTGGCCGCCTCCACCAGTCTTCTGCCTCTACTGTGCACTAGAGAGACTCAGAGAAGCTGCAGCCTCTCTCGGCTCTCACCGTCCTCGTTCCAGGCCCCTTCGATCTGGTAGGCGGCGGAGGCCGTGCCGATCTTGAGGTCAGCCGGAAGCTGGTACATGGACTCCGGCACCGAGCTCCTCGGCTCGTACAGGTCTTCCTCGGGGTGGTCGCCGTCGTCATCGTCTAAGGCAGGGTGGGGCACAGTTTACAGGGTGTGTAGTTCCACATCAACACTGAGAATCCAAACGCTATGAATAAACACAGAAAAATCAAACGTGGTCTACACTGCAAGAAAAAGTGTGAAAAGTACGACAAAAACTGTACAATAAAAGTACAACAGGGATTGTAGAAAGTACAACGAGAATTGTACAAACCACAACGAGGCCTGGACTAAAAAGCACTCCTTTAATTGGCTGAGCGATAGCGAAGCCCGTTACTCAGGTGGGGTTGAAAAGTTTTGTCTGTCTGTCTGTCTGTCAGCACTACTCCTCCTGAACGGCTCGGCCGATCGGGCTGAGATTTTGCACACTTTTTGGGTATGTCCTTGCGATGCATCCGGTCAGCAATGGCTGATCTACAGAGCGCTTGGGTACAAAGTCCGATCTACAGAGCGCTCGTCTACAATGACCGATCTACACGGAACCACATTTTGAAAAGACCGATCTGTATTTCAAAGCTTTCTTGCTACCTCTGTCAATCGTAAAGTACGACTTGTAAAATTTCGGAACATTCTGTATTAGAAAATATGCTAAGCATACTTCGATATAAAGGTCATGGCTCGGCACACGCGAAATTTTACTATCCTAGCTCAACTGGTTCAGTTTTTAGCCGAAAAACAACTGAAAAACGGCGAAAAATCGAGTTTTCTGCAGGCAAATGCCTTCCGCCTTGAAGAAGAGGGGGTCAGGGGGGCAGAGCCCCCAGCCCCGGCAAGTTGAAAAGTAACAAGGGTCAAGATCTTGTTATCAGTAGATGAAGCAACTCTATCTGGAATGAAGGGGGGGTCTGTGGAGCCCCCCAGCATGCAACAATTTAGAAGTAACCGACGATGGGCAAGCCATGGCCTGCCGAAGGCAGGCTAGCGCCGCAGGCCAAGGTAGGTACGCCAGGCGCGTATTGGAGGAACAGGCAGCGAGACATCGCGAAGCCTGTTACGATAAGACGCGGTCTGGCGTAAACCTACCTTGTAATTTAAAGAACTGAGCAAACTGAAGGGTGTACAAGGTTTGTAGTTTAATAAGGTTTTCATAGAGCACACTTAACGAAATTTCGCCAAAAGTAAGTTGTGCAATGAGAAAAGCCAACGCGTTTGAGTCCGCACAAGGTACAAGGCCTGCCTTGCAAGTTTTGTGTTTATCGTGGGCCCAAGGTCACGTCCCAGAGTCCCCTATCTTCCCTGCAGAAATTTGAGCGCGCCTAGATAAGAACTGCTATAATCCGTGGTCCAATATTTTGAGCGCGCGGCCGAGATTTAAATACAAGAGATCGCGTGCCGAGTAAGGTGCTTGCTCTCGCTATGCACAGTGGGCTAGAAGAACGGATGAGGCGGCCAAAATTCTAGCAGCGTTTTGAGCTCTAGAGTCGCTAAACAGGACTCGAACCGAAGGTGTGACCCCACCAATGGATTGCTCTCCGAACGAGGAATCCATTGGTCACACGTGCGGTTCGAGTCCCATTTAGCGACTCTGGAGCTCAAAACGCGTCTGGAGCTTTGGCCGCCTCCACCGGTCTTCTGGCCCACTGTGATGCGCGAGGGGGTAAACACTTCAAGAAATCGTGTACAGACTACTCGGTATTACGCTGTATTACGGGTGTATTACACGTGTATTACGACCCTAAAATGCCCAAATTTGGCACATTTGACCCAAAAATGGTATTACGATCACGTGTATTACGCGTAATACACGGGTTTTTGTGTACAGGGTATTACGCGAGTGGTTACCCCCTCGGTGATGCGTCATGCTGCTGCCGACGGCTTACCGGGAGTGCCGGTGCTGACGCAGCGCTCCGAGCAGGCGTCGAAGGTGGTGCCGGCGGGGCAGGTGCCGGGGATGGGGTCGGTGAAGGTGTTGGTGGCCGTCTGGATGCACTCGAAGTACCTGTCCGGGCTGGACTCGTCGGGCAGGCGGCCCTCGCGCAGGCACGCCAGGGCGCAGTCCCCGTCCGCCGTGATGGCGTGGTTGGCGCCGCAGTCCGCCACGTATGCGTGCGCGGCGTTGTTGTCGGTGCACACGAAGTACACGCTGTGCTCGCTGCGCCACTGCTGGTAGGTGCCCACGTTGTTGTTGTTGCAGGCCACCGTGTTGCACGTCGCCTCCGTGCTGCAGGGCAAGCCGTGGAGGTCAGAGCCGCGAGGGGGAGGCGTGCACAGTGGGCCAGAAGACCGGTGGAGGCGGCCAAAACTCTGGACGCGTTTTGAGCTCCAGAGTTGCTACGCAGGACTTGAACCGAGCGTGTGACCCCACCAATGGATTCCTCGATCGGAGAGCAATCGATTGGAGGGGCCACACGTTTGGTTCGAACCCAATTTAACGGCTCGAGCTTCGAACGCGTCTTGAGTCTTGCCCACTGTGGGCCAGAAGACCGGTGGAGGCGGTCAAAATCCCGGACGCGTATTGAGCTCCAGAATCGCTTAATCGGACTCGAACCGAACGTGTGACCCCCCAATGGATTCCTCGATCGGAGAGCAATCCTTTTGGGGGGGTCACACGTTCGGTTCGAGCCCCATTTAGCGACTCTGGAGCTCAAAACGCGTCGAGAGGTTTGGTCTTCTGCGCCGCTCCTGTGGCCCACTGTGCCTCCGGCGAGAGGCATCAAGTGACGGGCCGCACCTGGGCACGCAGAGCGCCTTCTCGTAGCTGAAGACGTGTTCTTGTACGGCGTGCAGTCGAAGGGGTAGGCCTGGTTGTTGGCGCACA
>NW_023144630.1:7243187-7260741 GCF_012932325.1 Thrips palmi | reverse complement strand
GTTGCCAGCTCCGCTTCGCTGCGCCGGCAACTCGGTTCGACAGGGGGCCGGCCCAGCTTGGCCTGCCGGCGGCCTTTCCTCGGGCCTTCGGCCCTCGCATCAGACCCAACTTGGCCAGTCGAAGGCCCGGGCCTTCGGCCCGCTCGCATCACACACCCCGTGAGCGGGTAAAGCAAAGTTATCGATGTACCATCGTGACTTAGGCCCGCCCTTCTATTCACAATATGCAATAGTCCTTACACTTTTTACTCCAACTGTCCTTAGAATATGTCCATTTCATTTGTCTCTACGCCCTCATTCCGAAAATACCCATATTTGCCATGCTACTGCAACTCCTTGCAATAGAGGCGCAGCAGGAGCGCAAAGCGAGTCCGTCGCACTTTTTCCCATAACTCATGAAGGCGGGCTCCTGGACCCCCCTTTCGACCCCTCGTTGAAGAGGTCTTGCCAAGACCTATCCAAAACTTAAGTAAAAATTTTCAGTCGATCGACCCCCTGTTTTCAAGATCCTGATGTGACTAATAGACGAAGTCGAGCTCCTGGACCCCCTTTCCGACCCCTCGTTGAAAAGGTCTTGCTGAGACCAATCGAAATCTGCAATAAATTTTTTTAGTCGGTCGACCCCCTTTTTTGAAGATCCTAATCTGGCCAACTTGTAAAATAAAGCGGCCGATGGGGTCGGGACCAGGTCCATTCATCTTGTCTCGTCGCCCCGATTCCAAAAATACTCCTATGTGCCCTGCTAGCACCAATAATGGCGGAAATCCCCCTCCCGCTCATGTAAACCATGATGCACCTGCAGCAGCCCTTGTGCGACCCGGACGGGATTTGCACCACCGGATTATTTGTTTGGACGGTACTCCTGAAGTACCCTCCAAATCTGGTTACTCTAGCTCAACTCCTTCCTTGTACACAGACACCAACAACAACAACAACAACAACAACAACACACAGACACAAAGGCAAATGCATAGGCCCTCCCCCTATTTTTTGAATAGAAGGGCGGGCCAAAAAGTGTGCAAAATCTCACCGAGATCGGCCGAGCTGTTCAGGAGGAGTAGTGCGGACACACACACACACACACACACACAGACAGAAAAAACTTTTCAACCCCAATGGAGTAACAGGCTTCGCTATCGCTCAGCCAATCAATCAGCGCTTCAGGCTGGTGCGTCGAGCTCAGCCTGAGGTTTTTACACTTTTGCACTTTTTCACGAATTACGTCAAGTAGTCCACACATCGAAGTTTTTGAGATAATAAGGATCTCGTGACTGTAGTAAAGACCACTCTGATATATGAAGAGGGCTGGCTCCATTACACGTTTTCGATTTTGAAGTATGGTTTATGTGCCCCAGCCCGAAGTCAAATATCCTTAAAAAGTACGCAGCGTGAGTTTTCTGTGTGTCAACAATTTGTAAGTAGCTTGGGCACCCCATCCACCAATGAACTAATGGGCGCAAAAGTGGGCACGGAGATAATTCATCATCAGCGCTGTTGGGCCTCAGCAGACCTCTAGCGTTCGAATAAGCAGCTCTCGCGGGAGTGCGACTGACCTTGCATATGTCTCTTGGGAGGGGTTGGCGCGGGCCTCAAGGGTCGTGGAGGCCCCAGTTACAGTCGATCTCGTGGCTCTAGTCGCGAGGGTGGCACAAAGGGTGGCAGGACTCCACGGATACTTCCGCGAGGCCAATGGCACTCCCGCCAGTACTGCGAGTCCCGCGACACCCCCTCGTGAGGACCTGCTACCCTTAGTGGCAGCGGGTGCCTACGTGTCAAGTGCCAAGGCTAATCACAAAATACTAATTTTCTCCGTCCGAAGAAGTTTGCGCCCTCTAGTTCATTGGTGAAAGATGATCCTGACCCCTACCTACCTATTGCCACGTTAAAAACTTCGCCCACTAAAATCCAGGACGATTGAGAAAAATGATCCTCTTCGTTCCTGATTTAAAAACTGGAACTAAAACTGGAAAAATCAAATGGTTCATTTTAAAGCCCTGGGACCCAAATTTTCTGCGAGGACTTACACACTTACAACCCTACAAAGAACTGCTCGTTGTAATACAAAGAAAACGAAGGCTTCGCAGGCCACGAAGGAAATCGTTTGCAATCGAACGATTGCAATTCAAAGAAAAAATCCTTTGTAGCCTACGAAGAACTTCTTCGCAGCCTGCGAAGGACTTTTCCTTTGTATTACAAACAAAATCGTTCGTATTACAAACGATTTCCTTCGTAGGCTGCGAAGCCTTCGTTTTCTTTGTATTACAACGAGCAGTTAGTTCTTTGTAGGAATTTGTATAAACAGGGTCGTGACGGTCGCCCGTTACATTTTGCTTCACATATTGGGGGATCTGCGAGGACACAGAAAACCTTTGTGAGCCTAAACAGTCCGTCGATTTCTAGATGCCCACTCCATGGGGGCCCATGTTGCGGAGCATCCCTGCCTGGGCAGCCATTTGGACCATGGCGTTGCAGGGTGGCGTGTTCCTGGCCTTCCTTACGAAGATCCCTACGTATCTCAGCACCGTCCTCAAGTTTGAGATGAAAGAGGTGCGTGGTGTGTTACGTAAGAGAAAAGAAAGTCAACGGCTTCTTTCTTGAACCAAATCCGTATTTTGTGAACCAATGGAGTATCTGATACACAATGTTATGTTCTCGAAAAGAATCGAATTCAATCGGGAAGTTGTCCCCACGCTTGACCAAACTCAATCGCGTCAAAGTTGATTTAGATTGGCTTTTATTTTCTTATTTCGCCACATTTTGAGATTTTCGACCCACCCACTAAATTGCTATGTAGCTTTTTGTGCATAACCTATGCACAAAATTGCGCCTGCGTTTCTAAACGCACTCTTTGTGCGTAGTTGCTCACAAACTCGTCCATTTTAAGGGGGCAGTAGCACTTTGTGCACGCTTTTTCAATTTTTTTCGAATTTTCTGTTTGCACCTGAATTAAATAGATTTCCATGAAGGCTAGAGACAAACAGCAGTAACCATGTAAAAGATCAATTTTTTTGCAACAATTTCAAAAAAAAAGGATTTTGTTTTAGCATAAGGGGAGGCACCTATATGAGGGACGTAAAAAAGGTCTGCAAAATCATACGTGGTGTCACTGCGCGCACGATTTCAGCCAAAGTTTTCAACATTTTTTCAATCGGTAAAGTGCATAAAAAAGAGCATAAAATTGCCTACAAAATGAACCACGGGGGTTAAGGGGGGACCCTGGTGAAACTTTCAAGTAGGCTTCAAAATAATCCCAGGAAGTTGAAACTTTGCTCAATTATTAGGTTCATTATAGTGAGTTCCCAAAACAAAATTCAATCCAAAATGTTGAACGGTCTCTGAGAAAAGTGGCTTTTTAGTGTTTTTTGGAGCGTTGGGGAAAAATCTTCCTGCGTCTTTCATTGGGACGGAAAGTCTTGAAGATTTTTTTGGGTTATCCTAAAGATGTATAGAAGAGATTTTAGTGACGGAATTTTCAAATTCAACTTCTGTCCTGAGATATGAGTTTTCAAATTTTAACATTAAAAAAAAAGTGATTTTTTTCCCTTTTTTCAAACTTTTAGGTGTGTTTTAAAAAAAGTAGGGCTGATATCAAGATTCCGTCACTAAATTTTGTCGACAAGTCATCAATGAATAGAGTCCATGCAAGACGACTCATGTAGGTGTCAACCAGGAACGCAGGAAGTCTTTCTACGACAAAATTTTTTGTCGACTGAGCAAAGCTGTGAAGTTGAGCGTAGATGCCAACGACAACTGATCTCAATGTTGTTTCCTTCCAAATGATAAAGAAACTACCCACTTAGCTTAAAGGTGTTCAACCTGTTGAATCTGAAACCAACTATGCACATTTTTATCTATGAACTTTGAAAATACAATTTATTGGAATTTTGGCGATTTTTTCACCAGGGTCCCCCCTTAATATCGGATGAAAAATGCTACTGGATATTTAGTATCGAACAAGAAAAATGCATTCAATGGAAAATTTGTGAAAAACGACCTTTTTCTACCAGCGTTTTTGGCCCGATATTAACCCCCGTGGTTCATTTTGTAGGCAATTTTATGCTCTTTTTTATGCACTTTACCGATTGAAAAAAAGTTGAAAACTTTGGCTGAAATCGTGCGCGCAGTGACGCCATGTATGATTTTGCAGACCTTTTTTACGTCCCTCATATAAGTGCCTCCCCTTATGCTAAACCAGAATACTTTTTTTTGAAATTGTTGCAAAAAAATTGATCTTTTACATGGTTACTGCCGTTTGTCTCTAGCATTCATGGAAGTCTTTTTAATTCAGGTGAAAACAGAAAATTCGAAAAAACTTGAAAAAGCGTGCACAAAGTGCTACTGCCCCCTTAAAACGCATGCAGAGTTTCGTAGAAAGCTTATGCACAAAAAAAACTACATAGTAATTTAGTGTGTGGTGGGTTCGGCCTGTAACGCAGAACTCTTTTTTCTTCCCTGTAGAATGGCGTTTTGACAGCGCTGCCCTACTTGCTGTCATGGTTTCTCAGTTTTCCCTTCGGATGGTCGTGTGACAAGCTGGTGAGCCGGGGTTACCTTTCACTGACGGCCGCTCGGAAGGTGTACAACTCAATATGTGAGGAATCTAGGGGACTCTGTTTACCGTTGTATTCGTCGGGGTGAGAGTTTCGTCACGCTTCTTCGAATATTACGTCATAGTCGTTGCAGTGTTGATCCACGTTCAGACGTACGTGATATCGTAAATGCACCCGTGTCGCGTACAAACTTATTTTTTTCCTTTTTTTTTCGGCATTGCGTGTACTTTCAATGGGCCTTTTCCAAGTCCTAACTAACGTAACAAAATCCACCATCCGCTGGTACGAAATATCGTCGTTCTCACCTCAGGCGCGCCCGGTGTCTGTGCCCCTCCCTCTTTCTTTCCGTACTGCCCATGCATGGGCGACAGGGCACTCAGACGGAGCTCTAGCCTGGACAAAGATCGAAACCGGAAGTCAGGAATGACAGATGTAGGGAAATATTCGCGGTGGATGAGGTCTTGGGCTCACCCGTGGCGATATTTTGTCACAGCAACTGCCTTTTTCCCCACTTCCAATTGTCTTTTTCCGGGCTAGAGCTCTTTTGATGTGCACTATTTTATTGATATTTTATTATAGTGTATAACATACTTTCAAATTTCAGTTCCTTTTTTCTCTCTGGTTGTAGCGGGACATCCTGTATCACTCTCATTCCACACTCTCAGCCTTTTACTGACTTTTTCTCATTGGCTTACGCATTTCTGTAAGCAACCATAATACTTAGTATTTTTTGTCAGTATTACTTAGTAATTGCTAATTACTGTACTGATATTACCGTTTTCTTAGTAAATTACAAAGAAATTTTTATGTACTTAAGAACTAAATACTAAGTATTATGGTTGCTTACAGAAATACGTCTGCTAATGAGAAATAGTAGAAAACGGCTGAGAGTGCAAGTACGTGACATTACGTTGAAACGAACGTGACGAATGCACGTTCGTTTAAGCATTGTCTCACATTCGTTTGAATGTGAACAAGCAAATTTTTGGCCGATTCACACCCAAAAGGAATGTGACTCAATGCTCGAACGAACGTGACACGAGTTTGTCACGTTCGTTTCAACGTGATGTCACTTTCCTGGAATGAGAGTGATTGAGGTGACGACCCCGCTCCTTAATCTCGAACTGAATTTAAATGCCAACAACTTTTAACATTTATTCAACTTTAACAGCACACGTCGGCAGTGGGGTAGCCATCCTCGCGCTGGGCTTCTGCAACGACCCCAACACGTCCGTGGTGCTGCTCATCTTAAGCATAGGCGTCATGTCTGCCTCGTACCCTGGAGTTCAAGCGAACTTCATGGACCTTTCGCCGAACTATTCTGGCACAATTTTCAGTATATCCAACTTCCTGTCGGCCGTTTGCGGTGTTTTCGGACCAATCATCATAAGTTTCATAGTCACTGAAAAGGTAAGGCCGCATCCAATTTTCCAGAAATTTCGAACGGACTTTTATGACATTAGCCCGAATGTCTTGGGTACCTATAGCATGCGTTTCCGAACTGACCGTCTGCAACGCTAGAAGTGAATATTAGGCCGTAGCACAGCAACTTGTCTATGATTTTGTTCTCCTTTCTTCAGGGCTCAGTATCCCAGTGGAGAACGGTGTACTGCTTGCTGTCTGCAGTCATGTTCCTCAGCAACCTAGTCTATGTATTTTACGGAAGCGCAGAAGTTCAACCGTGGAATGACCCGTCAGATAATCACAATAAAATCAGGGGCACCAAAACGGACGAGGAAAAGGAGGAAGGTAAGTAATTGTCATGTACCACGTCCTGGACACGATCCCTTGAAACCTCGTAGATATCTCCCGAAATCTGGTCGGGGAAACAAATGCTAAATTTATTGGAAAAACTTCAAAACTGATTTGATGTCTATTCTGAGTGTGGGCCGAAAGGTTTATGGTAACACAAAGTCTCTGGAAATTCTCGACAGATTATTCGAACGCACTTACACTGCGAGAAAAAAAATAAGGGTGTGAGTGTTCATTTGGGCGTCATTGTCCACTCTACCCTCACTCTCATTCCAGGAACGTGACATAACGTTGACACGAACGTGACAAAATGTCACGTTCATTTGAGCATTGTGTCCCGTTCGTTTGAATGTGAACAAGCTAATTTTCGGCCGATTCACATCCAAACGAATGTGACTTCACGTTCGTTTCAACATGATTTCACGTACCTGTAACGAGATCTGCAAGAAGGTTTCCACCTTACCTGAGAAGGAGTCTCTTTCTTACGGAAGATTATTTACTTCAACTCGGGTACTTATATCCACCATACGCGCCTATACCTTAGAAACTGCAGGCACCGTACAGTACACTTCAAACTGTAAAACAAATGCAAACCTGATCCTTAAAGAAACCTATTAGAGCACAGTGAATAGTGGCATCAAAATGGGCAGTCACGACCTTCATGCATTCTCGCGGTGCCGAGGCCTCTCGTATTTTTCATATTACGGTTTGACGATGAAATTTAAGGCAAAATCGGGCGTGTTTTCGATTATTTCCCTTGCTCTTGGTCCTGTTAATGCCTTCACTCACCACCACCATCCTTTTTCTTGCACATCTTTCAACAGGCGAGAAGTTGGCATCCATAACGTGAGAAGAAGGAAAATCGTGACGGCTGCTCAACAGAAATGGATCCGCATGCATTTGTGGCTCGACACCCCTTCTACGTGCGAGGGTTGTTCACCTCGAGTTGCACCACAGGTGTGAAAAGAAGATAAGCAGGACAAAACCGTCATCCGGGCGGGCCTGAGTGCACTGTTTGGACTTGATGACTCAGGTGCTGCGCGTAACAGTGACCTTACTTACCCTCTGAAAAATAGTAGTGGTTTCCAGAAACACTTACGTGAGAAAAGACACGGCCCTTTGCATCTAGGATTCGGCTTCGAAATCATAAGCAGGCCCCATAGTTTTTTGTTTCAGTCAGACATTTTAGGTACTCTAGCAAATTTATTTACTTTTCCAAACGGAACTGTTGCGAAGTTCAAAAGAAAGTAGAACCCTCTCCAAACATGCAGTCCAAGGAGAAAAACCTTTAAAGAGGACGTGAATGAACGTGCTGTGGGTAGTTTTTGCGCATAAAAGTGTAAAACAAATCAAATAAAGAGAAAGTATTTTCATTTTTTCATTACTTAGCCGTTAAGGGGAGGTTCTACTGAAAATCTTACTTTCTTCAAATTGAGTCCCATTATCAATATTCATTGTAAATTTAAAGTATTTCATAGTCAATAGTTAAATTTGAAGTTTGGAGAGCAATACCTAGCCCCCAACCCAGTCGAAGAGGAATTTTCTGCTATTTCCAGTCGTAACTTGAAAAATTCTCCTACGCAAAGTATTTCAACGTAAACTGATGTTCTGGGCATTTTTCACTTCTTTGGTTCATAATTGATAAACCGTGGCATTAGTAAGATACTGGGACCATTACAAAACCATAAGCTGTGTTTTTAAGACAGCATGTCAATAAAATTTCAAGAAAATGTTAAAATTTCTGATATTTTAGTGACTTTTTTTCTGAAAAGCAACGACAAAATAAATTTGTTGGGTCCCATGTCTTGGTGATGCCACGCTTTATTGCATATGAGCCAAAGAAGTGAAAAATGTCCAGAACATCAGTTTACGTTGAAATGCTTTGCGTAGGAGAATTTTTTAAGATATTGCTACAATAGGCTGAAAAAACCTCTTCGACTGGATTTGGAGGGAGGTATTGGGCTCTAAATTTCATGTTTGACCATGAACTATGTATTACTATACATCTGCAACAAATTTTTACACTGGGTCTCAATTTGAAAAATGCAATATTTTCAGTAGAACCTCCCCTTAAATTGACCCCGTACATCGATACAAAATGTGTCAAGAAAGGTAAACTCGCGTGCAACAGTAGTTGGGTGTTTGCGGCTGCCAAGGCCATGTTTGCGTCGCCTCGTCTTTCCGCTCCTTTCCGCCGCGACGCGATGGGAGTAAATCAGTCAGGGCAGGTCGCGTTGTGGCCCCGCCTGAGCGATAAGAGAAAGAGGCAGGGAGGAACTTTCCAGGGACATTGCATCAACCAGTGTCCGTCTCAACGCCGTTATTAAAAATGAAAAATGGTTGACTCTACTAGAAAGCCAAACGTGGTCCACAGCGCGAGAAGCCAGAGATATTGCCATATGAGTTTAGAAAGTAATAGATTGCTTTTTCAATTGTGTGACCCAAGCGTTAAGTTCAAACATGAGACGGAAGCCATAATGTGTCAATTGAGCCCAAAATAGTGAAAAGCCCCCCAATTTCAACCTAACTGATTTTTTTTCTCCTTTCCTGTACATGGGGCCAGCAGGCTCTTGGTACACTAACAGGGGAGTCTTTCAAAAAAATTTCAGCCAAATCCATGATGACGTCTTTTTCGATATTTGCAGATTTTATTTATTTTTTTTTTGTAAAAATTGTTCACCAAAATTACAAAAAAAAAATAATAATTAGTTTTTAGTGTCTACAAGTAAGGAAGAGTCACCAATAAAATTTGGCCCAATTCTAACAATTTGTCTTAAGGGGGGACATCACTCCAAAAACAGTGCTTTTGTAAAAACGCCACAAAAACCAAACGGAAAGAGAAAAATTGTTCATATTTTAACAGATAAAGTACAAAACAACACTAAGTCAATCCGCCAGGGCAGTACAGCGCTTTCGTTGAAAACGCATTTTTGAGTGTTAGGTTTGTCCATTTCGCACGGTTGCAGCGCTGGACGCCAAACGGTTTGACCTAGAACAACGAAATTTTGTGACAGCCTTCCTGAGATGTCTGGCTATGGTGGGTACCTCAATCACATTTAAAAAAACATTTTTAGTTGTATTTGTGACATACCAAAAAAAATTGTTGAATTTTTTTGGTCGAAATTGTTTAATTACGAACGTTTAATAAATAATAAAAATTGACCAATGCAAATTATTTTGCTACCCACCATAGCGGCATGTCGTAGGAGCTTCCATGCTAAATCTCCCCGCTGTAGCTCAAAAACTGCGCCCTAGAGGACTGCAACCGTTTGCAATTTTATGTTCCGAGAAAAACGCGATCAAAGTTGGGGAAACTGGGCTTTTCCCCTATGCATGTTTGCGGTCCACAACCTCCTAAAACTGCAATTTTTTGAATTTTGGAATGCGGTTTTCGCCATTCGACGCAGAAAAGAATGGTCTATAGTATAAACTAATAAAAAAAAGTTGCAATTTTTGATCATTTTGGAGTAATGTCCCCCCTTAAGGCCTGTTATTCTGTCATGGAATGCACCTCCCACGATGCAGACATGCTAAATGTCTGCAAGTTGTTGCACATTTGTTTCTTTTCTGTTGAATGTTCTGAGTTAATTGCGGGGAGAAGATACCAAATTATTGTGTTATCCAGGACAAATACACAGTATGGTCCAGCTATCCGTGCCACCATTCATGATGATAAATCTCCATCGCGGAGAAGTTTCGTTTATTTACCAGTATGTTTCCGGTCTTTGTCTGATGAAGGTCTGAATGAGTTAAACTCGCAAGCTAATTCTGCTGAAAGTTTATGTAGCATTTACAACGGCAAAGTTGGGAAGGCGGACATGATTGAATTAGTTTAAATTTTTGGCGTTATGCTGAAAGTCGTGGAGATGTCAAATATTCATTGAGTTTTTAGGTCTGATTATATTTCAGTTTTTCATTTATTTTCAGTTGGCATTGATGAAGATGAGGAAGATGATGTGGACACGGATGTTAATGAAAATTTTTAACGAATTTCTTAACGAATTTTTCCTGCATTGTATCTTGGAGTCTCAAATGTATCAAAGAAATTGTGTGAAAATTATCTTTTATCTGAAATGAGATCTCATGCAGGATGTGAGATGAATTTGGACATTGCTGAAGCAATTGTGCGTGATATAAATTTTGGCTCACTAACAGTTGATAGAATGTGTGATGGATGTGATGGTGATCATCGGCTGTGGATGATAGGTGGAGGATTGGTATCATTTCTTTTGCAGGAAACATGTATGTTTAATGATATTGATACTTTTGTCTACTGGTAACAAAGATATGCGTAATCGTTATACATATTCTGTCTATTTTATTCAAAAAAGTAACTAGTACCGTCACTGTATTAAATAGTTACTACTTGTAACTGTCCGAACCCTCGTCCTAGTTCTGAGTGGAAAGCTATATACCCGCCGTGCATTCTGGCCATTGACGGGCAGCGCGGTGCGTTTTCACATTGAGCTAGTTTATTTAATACGTGCAACGACTTCCCATGACCCCCTCCGATTTTGCCCAAAAATTTTTTTTAAGATGCCCTTATGGTAAGAAAAAACATTCTAAAATGTTAGGTCGCCAAAAAATTTATTGGCTGAGATATACAGTGTTTTCTGAATTTGCCTCTTTTTTTACTCAATTTGGGAGTTTCTTAACTACGCCGAGGTTTTTGGTGCTAAGTGGCTGAAAATGGGTATCCTTATGTAAAATTGACCAAGGAACAAGAATATGGCCACATAACATCCTTTTAATAAATGACAGTCGGGTGAACTGTAACTTGCTTAGGAGACCAATGGTACGACTGCACAGCCCCCTGTACCAAGCAGCTATAGTTCATTGAAAAGTCCATGTTCACAACTACTTTGTCCTGTGGAAGGTCTTCTCTCATTTTCTTCACATAGCATGCCTGGCTGTACGCAATAAAACTGTGCGGAATCAGGTCATTGAGTTTCTTTGCAGCAAGTTCAATTAATTCAGAACGCTTACAAATTTGTACCAACATTTCTGTTTTATCAGTGGATTTCCATTGCCTGAACTTGATGGTCCCTTCAAGAAATTCAAACTCTTCGTGTTCAAACTGTAACTGCTCAGGGACTTGTATTTGACGTCGAATTGTTTCCTGCACTTGTTCTAATGATGGACAGTTTTCACATAGTTTGAGCATGCAACATCTATCTTCAATATTGCAAACACACAATTTTATCAATTCACTATAATGTATCTTGATGTTCAGAGCATAGAGAATAAGCTTAAAATTTTGGTGTGTTTGGCAAATACACTGTTCATGGGTTCCTGCTCCGCCAGCAAAAACACACCACTTAGGCCTCAGGGCATAAAATGTTGAAAGCCCTACTTTGAGGTCTGGGTAAGCCTTTTTGAAAGACTCGTAAAGTTCAGCAACATCACAGAGAAGCAATCTCTTTTGCTCGTAAACTCCTTTACTGACACTTACACAATCTCTCACCCCAGGTAGAGCTTTAGAGTTTTCATCTGAACAGTAGAAGTCTTTAATGAGCAGTCTAGTAGAATCAAGAACACTTGATTTTCTTGTAAAATCTCTCCCAGGTAATATTCCTTTTTGAATTCTCAATTCTCGGGTATTCTTAATTAGAGTTCTCCCAACACCAAAAAATTGGGCTGCTGCATTGACAGACCAGCTAAGAGGAACAAGCGAAAGCAATTGGTATTTCTCAAATCTAGTGGCTGAGAGTAATTTTTCTTTGATGTCATTCATAAGAAGATCGTGATCTTGGGCTTTTCTAGCTTCTGGAGGCTGAGGTAAATCTTCAACAGTGATTCCTGCTGCCACACAAACTTTCTTCTGAACCAAGTCCATAGCTTCATCAATCTTTCTTTTAGTCACAGCAGCTATTCCTGCTTGTGACTTGACTCCGGTGAGTACTAGTGGTCCCACACCCAATGATGTCAATTTCCGCTTAGAAGATTCAGTTCGCACCACAGGACTCAACGTTGGAGAGCATGAATCACTGGACTGGCTTGTACCAGCAACAGCGACAATTTCTTGGCTGTTAGGCTCACTCTTCTCTGCAGCCAGTTCTCCAGAAATTTCTGCAAATAGATCTGCCAATCCCAAATCTGCAAAAGAAACGCACTGTATTATTAATAATTTAAAAGACACAAAAAATAGTCAATAATGTAACAAATAAAATGGTCACCTTTGATTGATGTTTCATCAAATTCTTCTATATTATCATCTGATCCCACAGATGTTTTTGATTGGGCAGAACCTGTGCAAAAAAGAGAGGAAGATAAAACTGAACACCTAGATCTCATATGTAACATTCATAACATTGGTTCAAACTCACTTGAATCATGCTTGCGGCAGGTGTCACACCAAAATTGACCAACATTCCAATTCAGCTTTTCACAACGTATCCTATCAGAATCATTAATTCGTCTCAGACCCTTGTAAATTGCATTCGAGTGCAATTTGAATGGATTGCAGCATACATCTACAAAAAGGTACAAAAATTAATTATAAAAAAAGAACTGTGGCGTTTCAGTGGAGAAGTAACGTAACTGAGTGGTGGTCTTTTACCCTTGGGCTGGCTCTGGCCAGAGTTGGAACTTTGCCCGCTTCCTGAGGGCCCATGATGTTTCTTTGGTAATTCTATAGAACTACAGTCAAGACCTGAGAACAGGTGAAAATTAACATAACATACTCATACAACTTTTGTGGACAATACTGGTGTAGTGGCTTGGGGTTTACCTTCTGAAATTTTTCGACAGTTGTCACAAATATAAGATCCAACAATCAGTCCAGGGTTCTTCTCCTTGTCGAATGCAACAATAACTCTCAAATTAAGAGTTACTGGCTTCCTATGCTTCTGATAAGGGTCACAGCACACTTTCTTTGCAAAAACTAAAAAGATAAGGTAAGGTTAAGTTCTCGTAAACTGTCAGGTAAACAAACAACAAATTGCCAAAACCTTTTGTTTACATGCAGTGTACACACCTGGAGGTGCCATCTTGACATACACGACTCTCTGGACGGTAAACAAGTCCAAACGGGCCGAAACAAGCTTCGGCGAGCGACCGTCACAAAACCACAACACCCTCACTACGACTATCAAAAAAAGCACGCAGGTCAGGTCTGCCTGCCACTGTCTACAATATTGCGTTGACAGTGGAAAACAGGAAAAGGGGGGAGGGGGGGGGGACGATGACACAGCCGTCCAGCCAGCCGACCGAATCCGAAGGGCTTCCGAACCTTCCCGAAGGTTGACAGCTTGAGACCGACGCCGAGTGGCATTCCCCCCGGCAAACCAGCGCGTTGGGTGGCCTACCTACCAGGCGTTGTTGGGCGGGCTTGCCTACCCTCAGCTGTTCAGGCGCCCTGAAAGGGGACGCTGCACAGAACCGCTGTGCCGCCTCGCCACCTTCTCAACTCCCACTGCCCGCGCCGACCACTCTTTGGACGCAAGGAACACTGCTTATAAGGTGCAGGGGCCGGGCATTAAGTGACGAGGTCAAAAGTGCCGCTTTTCAGCCCCCCCTGGAAAAAGCTCCAACTTTGAAGCCCTATAGCTTCTAAACGGTTGAAGCTAGAAACCTGGGCGTGTGCTCATTCGCTTTATTGACTCTTTTTCTACAAGATAGTGCCAACGGATGGTGAAAAAATTTTTTTTTTGGGCCGTTTCCCCAAGATTTGGGTATTTTCGGTAAAATTTGGTCATTTTCTGTACATATTTCTCAAGATATTGGTCGGAGGTCAAATCTGTGGCCATATTCTTGTTCCTTGGTCAATTTTACATAAGGATACCCATTTTCAGCCACTTAGCACCAAAAACCTCGGCGTAGTTAAGAAACTCCCAAATTGAGTAAACTAGGGGTACGCGCCGTTTAGTCTGGGCGCGTAGTGTGGCTGAGCGATGCGAATTGACATAGTTTGTGCACTTTGGACTTTGCTTGAGTAGACGAAATGTCCATCTTAAGGGCTCATATTCAGTGAACTTTAGACCAGGGGTTCAAATGGAAGTGATTTTCGTTATCAGAACACCAAAAACTGCTGGGATCAGTGTCAAACTCCATTTAAAAATTTTGGTCCAAAATTGGTCAAAATTCGGTTAAATGTGAGTCTGGGAAAAGTTTGAAGGTCATTTTTGAGTTCAGCACACCAAAAACTGCAGGAAACAATGTAAAACTCGACATGAAAATTTTGGTCCAAAATGACCCAATTTAGGATGAAAATATAAGTCTGGAGTCGAAATGAAAGTGATTTTCGTTATTAGCACACAAAAAACTGCTGGGATCAATGTCAAACTCGATTTAAAAATTTTGGTCCAAAATTGGTCAAAATTCGGTTCAATGTGAGTCTGGGAAAATTTTGGAAGTCAGTTTTGAGTTCAGCACACCAAAAACTGCAGGAAACAATATAAAACTTGACTTGAAATTTTTGGTTCAAAATGACCTAATATGGGATGAAAATATAGGTCTGGGGTTAAAATGGGAGTGATTTTCATTATCAGCACTCAAAAAAACTGCAAGAATCACTGTACAATTAATTTTAAAAAATTTAACCAAAAATCGGTTAAATTTTGGGTCAGGGGACAATTTAGAGGTCAATATAGAGGTCAGCGCACTGAAAAATACAGGGAAATACATAAATCTCATCTTGGAAAGTTTGGCCCCAAATTGCGTAGCTCTAGATGAAAATGTAGGATTGGCGTTGAAATAAATGTAGTTTTTGTGACCGGTACACTGAAAACTACACACAATACTTTATACTCAATTTCTGTATATTGTTTCTATTTGTCTTCATGAAGCACCCTCTGTCGTCACCAATTCCCTGATGGCACACCAAAGCGAATCCCTCAGTCGAGTAAAATTTAATTGCCAGCATTCAATCGCTTTATTGGCTACTCGTATGCTTGGGCCACTATTCGATAACTATTTTTTCTTAACTTATGAACTCACAATTTTATAAGTAATATTTATGAAACATTTTGTCATTCTTTCATTGTGAACCAGTGAATAAAACAATATTGATTGGAATATGTTATCACAGTTAATATTGAGAGAGTCAGTTTAGGGTAGGCTGATCTGAACCAGTTAGCGGGGACCAATTATTGTCAAATCCAGTGTTTCGTCACATAGAGACCAATGCCAAGGCTACCCAAGGCTTAATGAACCGACATAATATATCTTACTCATGTTATCAATACTAAGTAGTATCAGTTATATTAACTTTGGTGAAAATAAAGGAATCGTCTCATTAAAACCCATTACTAATCATATATATAGTTGGTTGTCTATGCACTAATTGACTCACCGCTCAAAACCTGAGTCATCTCTTTGAACCCAACATCAATTTAAACTCTATTAGAATTAAACTTACACAACGATATATTGATTCTATTAATAAACACATGTTAGTACTTTTGCATTCTTGTCAGCTTGCAGCATTGCAATAGAATGTATTTCTCGAGTCCAAAATAAGTATGCCCGCTAATTTCAACACAAGTTATTTATGCATTTCCCTGATTTCCTTTACTATGAAAATTTAAAAAAGAGGATAACACTAGAGAAAATGAAATAAGAAGATGCACACAATACATAAGGTCAAAATGAAAACATTCCTTTTTACAATGCTTTGTCAAAGTGCACTGACCTGAAGATGATTCCCCTATGACAGTGGAGGGGGGAGAGGGGAACGAAACTCGTAAATCATTCTCAAATCCATTCTCCATATTTCGCTGTGTTGGTGTTCCAAAAGGGTTTTAAACATTTTAGAATGTTGAAAAATTAAGGTCGATCTCATTTCCAAACCCTTCTGCTCTTTAATTCGTTTTATTTGCTTATTTGCTTATGTCCCGTATTTGAGAGCCGCGGACCCGCAGGTATGAGAAATTGGTAAGCGGCGCGGCGCTGCCAACCTAACCAAGCTAATGACCTGATTCAAAAATATGTTTTGAATATTTCAAACGATACTAAACAACGATTTGAAACAAACTCGTGTTGGGGGGTGCTAAGGCGACGTTAAATACGAAATCTTGAAACTATAGCCACTGTAGTTGCTGAGAATCGTTGGTGAGTACAAACAGACAGACAGACAGACAGAGAGACGCACGACCAGTCACTTTTCAGCGCGCCCAAACACGGCAAGGGCTTCGCTATCGCTCAGCCAAAAAAGAGGCAAATTCAGAAAACACTGTATATCTCAGCCAATAAATTTTTTGGCGACCTAAAATTTTAGGATGTTTTTTCTTACCATAAGGGCATCTTAAAAAAAAATTTGGGGCAAAATCGGAGGGGGTCATGGGAAGTCGTTGCACGTATTAAATAAATTAGCTCATTATCAATCAGTGCGGCGACAGCGCGGCGGTGCAGCCCGGGCGACGCCGTGCGCTCCGATTACAATTTGTCGTTGAACTGGTATCAAAATGACCGGAAAAGGAAATTGTTGGTACCCAACAGCCACAGTTCTGAAGTCACACTGTGCGGGCAGGCTTGGACTGGCCCCCAAAAGGCCCCAGCGGATAAGACCGCAAAAGGCCCCCGATCATCATTATGTTTTTACCCTTCATGACCAACTTTGTGAGGCTACCGCTCCCAAACTAGTTGCGGTCAATAGCCTTCCCGATACAGGGCATGAAAGAGTAGGGTCTTCAGAATTCTAGGGCGTCGAGGGAAGCCTTTTACGGCAACTAGATTGGACACAGTGGCCGCCCAAAGTCAGCAAAATCAGCAAATTTCCGAGATTCGACCACTTTTTGACCAACTTAGTCGGAAAATCGTTGCGGTCAAAGCCAAAATCGTTGTGGTCAACGTCTTCCCTATACAGGGCATGAAAGAGTAGGGTCTTAAGAATACTAGGGCGTCGAGGGAGGCCGTTGGCCGCAATTAGATCGGACGCAGTGGCCGCCCAAAATCAGCGAAAACGGCTACTTTCGTCCTATATATATACTAGGACTCTTTGACCGACTTTGTGACGTTACTGGTCCCAAACCCGAAAGGCCCCGGCAGATTTTTCTGCCTGTCTGCCCTGGCCAGTCCGAGCCTGAGTGCGGGTGAGACAGAGACGGACTACAGTGCTGTGGCGCACGGCGTGGGCCGGGCTGCACCGGCCGCGCCGCACTGATTGACGGTGTCACCCCTTCCCCTTACGCAGCCCTTTATGTCAAATTGTGGCCAGTGCCACGCGTTCAAGGCGTGGGGAGCTCGTTCGTGGCCTGGCTGGATCGGGCGGTGGCTCCGCGGACACTGGCATTTACTGGCCCTCCGCTGCAAGC
>NW_023144630.1:7221035-7242687 GCF_012932325.1 Thrips palmi | reverse complement strand
TGCTGGTAATTGTTTTTTTGTGCAGCGTCGTACCTCCACCAGTGCAGTCGACGAGATCCAAAGCTTCAGGCCTGCTATGTCGAAGCCATCATGCACATCAGGCCGTGGCTGGCGCAAGGTGAGTTTTCACCTCGATGTTTACTGTTACTTGACACGGCATTCGGTCGTTCTTTTACTTTCCCGCGTTGTAGAGTGTTTAGTCGAATCTGCCCTGACACCTTTTTAAAGCCGATTTTGAAACTAATTGTTACCTGCCTTCCCTTCATTGAATGGGAAACTTAAAGAAGCGTTCTACTTATGCTGAAGCTGAACACGCATCTATAATTTTGGCCGAACCAATGGATTGCTCTCCGAACGAGGAATCCAGTGGTGGGGTCACACGTTCGGTTCGAGTCCCTTTTAGCGACTCTGGAGCTCAAAACGCGTCTAGAGTTTTGGCCGCCTCCACCGGTCTTCTGGCCCACTGTACCCTGAGTGTTTTACCAGTGTGTCTCGTTTGCAGGCATCCCCGAGGTGGACGTGCCGTCCACGGAGCCGTTCCGCCTGGCCGAGCTGTCCCTGTCGCTGACCGAGGGACGCGGCGGGTACCGCATCTCCCTCAAGGACATCGACGTCACGGGCGTGAGCAACTTCACCGTGCGCGACCTCACGTAAGCATCCTCTCACTGTTCATGTCTTCGACGACAGTGCGCTGTAAATGTTAATTTCAAATTTTCAGAATTCGAGGGGTCCTATTCAAAAGATCTTATCTGGGCGCTCCTATTCAAAGAATTTTATCTGCAAAGCAAGCGAATTTCACCAAGTTTGATCATTTGAGGCAGCTACAAATCAAAATTTGGGATTGTAGTTTCACAAACTTGAAGATGAAAGATCGAAGAAATTAATAGTGCGTGTAGAAATATGTTCCGCTTACCCTCTTCTCCGTCCCAATTGGCCAAACTTAGTGAAATTCGCGTGCGTTGCAGATAAGATTCTTTGAATAGGAGTGCCCAGATAAGATCTTTTGAATAGGGGCCGTCGGATTGTCTCCACAACGTATTGTTTTATTTGGATGCCTTCAGGGAAGGAGTATTCTGTGCCAACGCTCGTCACCTTTAGCTTTGAATTTATTTCTTTGAGTGCTTTCGCGGTCTAAAGTTCTGTGTTCTTGTTTTCATCGCATGCATTCTAGGTCCAAGCGTGCATTGTAATGCTCGTAATTTTTATCGTGGGGCTTCAAATTACTATTTTCTTCTCATGCTTTCACGGTCAAATACTTATCCTTTCTGGCCATGTTCTCCGTGTACGAGGTGTTGCATGATTTTGAACCTGTCTATTCTTTTCCCCCAAGTTTTGCTCAAATTCGCACAAATTTGTGCAGTTTTACGCCTAACACTCATTCCAGGAACGTGACATCACGTTGTAACGAACGTGACAAAATGTCACGTTCATTTGAGCATTGTCACATTCATTTGTGTGTGAATTGGCTAAAAATCAGCTTATTCACATTCAAACGAACGTGACACAATGCTCAAACGAACGTGACATTTTGTCACGTTCGTTTCAACGTGATGTCACGTTCATGGAATGAGAGTGAACATCATGCAAATTCAATGAGGGCACAAAATCCTGCCAGTTACACGTAACTTCATTCTGCTCAAACACTTAGTGTCTCAGTGTGTGAAATGTTTGCTTGCCTGCTGCAGGGTGGGCGAGGCGGGCGCCTTCTCCCTTGACGTGGACATCCCCCTGCTCTCCCTCGTGGCCGACTACTCCAGCTCGGGCGTGCTCATCATGATCCCCGCCTCCGGCCGTGGCACGCTGCACGGCGAGCTGGGCCGCGTGCGCACGCAGCTCCGGGGCGCGCTGTCGGTGCGCGGGGCGGACCGGGCAGACCGAGCTGGCAGGCAGCACGTGCACGTGGACCGCCTGCTGGTGGACCTCAAGGTGGGCGACGTGAGCATGCGCATCGACCGGGCGCCGGGGGAGAACTTCATCATCGGTGAGTTGACGACGTTTTACCGGTGAAACTCTACTACTACGTCTGCATGACTTTGTCAAGCATTAATTTTCGTTCACGACAAAGCATTTTTCGGTAATTCCTTTATGCATTTAGAGAGGGGGAGTCTGACCAGATGAGCCAGTGTAAACTTTACGTGTCTTTAACCTATTATGCTTGCTTTCTAGCGCAAACTTATTGCTCCTAATTTTTAGTTCTAATTAATTTTGCTTCATTTTTTAGAGAACTTATCATGTTCCTATTTAGTGTAACCTTATCGTGCTTGACCTTTAGCGTAAATTTATTACGTTTAGGGTAACTTATAGCGCTTTATTTTTATCAAATATTTATTACGCTTTGTCTTAAGTATCAATTTAGCCTAGTTTTCAGTGTAAACCAACAAAGCTTGATTCCTAGCTTCAACTCTGATATTGGTGAACAGGTCTATTTCCTTACTCCTTTTGGTGGGCACGCTCTTCATCCTTTTGAAGCGTTGAAACTTACACTTGTCATGCAGTCCTTTGCTCTGAAAGGCAGTTGTCATTTCTTTCTCTATCCCATTCTCCGTCTCTACTTTCTTATTTTCAGTCATTACATTCGACCTTCAGCGTACACTTATTACGTTTGATTTTTAGTGTAACTTATTGCGCTTGATTTTTAGCAAATACTTATTATGCATAATAAGTGTTTGCTAAAAATCAAACGTAATAAGTATACTCTAATTAAATATTCTTGCTTATTTTCAGTTGTTACATTCGTTTTTTTTCCCGTCGCAGCCCAAGCCACCAACATGCTGCTCCGCACCAGTGGGCACCTCGTCCTCGACGCCATGATGCCCGAACTCCGCCTCAAGTTGGCCGACGTGTTTCTCGGCATCGCCAACAACATTTTCGCCAAGGTGTCCGTCGACCAGCTGCTGCGTGATTGATTGATGTGCTGTCAGGAAGTGCATGGTTCTTATTTAATGTATGAACTCTCTTCACAATATATGTACCTCCTGGGCCTTTCTTTTATATTTGGAATCGTGTATGTTTTTAACTTTTTGTGGTATCATTGACGAAGTTGCACTCACATGAAATGGTGGTGTAAGTTATCTATCTAATCAACTACTCTTTGGCCTCGTGAATAGTCTTCGCATAAATGAAGGTTTGATAATGAATTTTGTAATTTTGGGTCATGTTTTCTTGGCTAATAAAGAAGATCCTTTAAGTATATTAATAATTATTTGTTTTATCTTACTAATTAAAAACCTGAGCTCTCGAGGTGACGCACAATGCCCGGACGAAACTTTGCTGCCGCTCCCAAAGAGATGGGCACTTCCGTGGAGATAATATTGGGTGACGAAAATAGGAGTATCTCTTGTTCATCGGGGTTACACGTACGACATGTTATGTAGTACACTGTTTAAAAAAAAGAACTGAAATTTCAGAACGACTCATTTAGCCACTAAGGACCTCAAAAACGCGTCAACGCGTCTAGAATTTTGACCGCCTCCACTGGTCTTCTGGGCCTGACCATTCGAATTTCAGTACGTGGCAGCCTTTTGTAGCAAAGCAAGTCCGCGTCGAACTATCGACAAACCGAGTCGAAGGCGGGTTGACAGTCCGAAGGGCACTCCCTCATTGTTCGGCCACGAATTGCTTCAAGTGTCACGCCACTGTAATTGCCATCGGGAAAGTTTTAATTTTACATCACGACCCTCCGTGATGGAGCGCTATCTCGGCTTGCACTCTGCTCTAGTGACGTCCCGGCAGCCAGCCAGCACTCACGGAATATTATCACCCAAGGAGTCACTTGTCACTTTTGAACATAGAGGATTGTGAACTTGAGTCTCTGTCGTTGAGCAAAACAATCGTGTTACGCCTGGCAAGTCCATTTTGCTTCGTTCTTGGTACCTGCGTGTATCTACTGCTGTCACGTTCGTTAAAATGTGACAATTCGGGCATGTCACATTCAAACGGGGTCATTCATGGGCAAAAATTAACCCGAGCGGGGTTTGAACCCAGGACTTCCGCGCAGCAGGCATTACCTTGGCCATCCCACACTGGTAAAACTAAAGCGTAACTCTATGCTTGAGTCAAGCATAAAGTTACTCTTGAAGACGTTACGCTTGAAATCAAGCATAGACTAGAAATTCTCCCATGCATTTAGATAGGGGGAATCTTGGCGGATGAGCCTGTTACGCTTCATTTCAAGCGTAACCTGATTACGCTTGAAAACAGTGGGTAATACTACGCTTTAGTTTTACCAGTGCAGCCACACTGAGAATGGAAAAGTCATGATCAATATCCAATTTTGTTTGTTTCCTCGCCCAAAATTTTAGTCATGATCATGACTCTTTCATCCTCAGTGCACCGAGACATATCCGCCAAGATGCGCCCAATCGAAGAGTATGGTGGTACCGGATCTGAGAGGAATGTTCAGGGCGCAATGATGGGATGCCACCCAATCGAAACGTCATAGTGCGGAAGCGTGTCCAACCATCGTTCTAAGATTGATCGCGCATAGGTTCAATTCCCGATGTCGCTTTCCTCCCGGACACTTTTTCCTTAGGAATTTATTGTCTCTAGTATTGCACTGCACCGGGAAGGTAGACCACCCCTTTGGCACTTAACAGGAAGACGTGCAAACAAAGAAATCAAAGACCTGTCACGCAGAGGCCGGAATCGGGACCCGTTGGCGAACCCCTGTAGCTCGCCTCCGCCGCAGCGACACTGTGCGAGAGAGAGGTCCGAGAAAGCCGAACGGCGGATACCGATGCTCCGAAGGTTACCGAGTGAGCCGAACGCGTCCGATCGCCAACGGGCCCCGTTGGCCAGATCAGCCAGAGGCACGGCAGACAGACGGACGCCGGCTGGCGAGCCGCGAGTCGCCGGCGCCGAGTCAAGCCAACAGCAAGCAGCCACTGAGTGCGTCCGAAGGAGTCGCCCGAACAGAGAGGTCCGACACACCCGCTGTGTGCGACAGAGACACCTTGTCGCTTGGAACGCAAGCCAGGCACACCCGGCCACCGCCTCGGTGCTGGGAAGCGGCCGCCGGCCGCCGCCGGCCGTCGGGGCTCGTCGCCTCGCTCGGCCTACCCAAAAATCCGTCACCCCTTCACCCCCTCACCTCCAGCGGCCAACGAGCCCCGTTGACATGCACGATCTCGTCGGGGGGGGACGGGTATGGCCGCTAGCTGGGGCGAGCCGAACCGAAGTTCGCCCGCCCCGCCGAGCGGGGCAGGCGCAGCGGCCAACGAGACCCGATTCCGGCCTCTGCTGTCACGCCTGGGAGACAAACCCATGACCTTGGTCAGGGCGGCCGCTCCTTACGCCCTCGGCCGTTGAATCAACTCCTGCTTCGCTAGACAGAAATACTTTATTCAAATGGAATGGACTGCGATCTCTTTATTCAAATGCAAAACACTCACTTTTCCCTATACGTACAAAAATAAATGGAAATTGTAAGGAAGAAGTTTCAGTTTTGTTCAAGAGATTAAAATAACACACAATGTAAAAAATAACACAAAGCCACACGGCCAAGTGAGAGGACATTTCACAATAATAAATCCACCCTTGAGAGACATTGTGAGAGTAAATAGAAAAAAAATGGAACTATGTGCAAAATGCTTACAAAAATAATTCGGCCGAGAAATCCTGAGAGCGTGGCATGGACGTGCCAAAAAACAAGCGTGTTTGAGAGTTCAAATTCAGGTTCCCCGGATGGCAGCATTGATATCCGTGGCCACAGTGTTGTCTCTCCTCAGTTGGTAATGCGACCCGCCGATGCGAGCACCGCATCCTCTCTCGGGACAGGCGGTTTCCATCACCACGCGGCCGCAATCCCCGATGCTGTAGGGGTGGCCATTGGGGCAGAGGTACCAGCGGCCCGCTCCCATCCCCGTGGCCGCCGCGATGGCTCTGAGCTCGACCTGGGTGATAATGACGCTGACCGAAGCAGCCAGTGCCTTCAGCTCCTCGCGGATCCGAAGGTCCTGCTCCTGCAAAGCACCGGGCAACACGGTCAAAGTGGGAAGGAAATGGATAACTGTGATACAGAATTTTCAGACGCAATAAGTAAAAGAGGAGTCTTGGATCCGCGCACCGCGCACTGGCAGTTCGGATTGTTTTCGTAAGAGGCGTCGACGCACGCGCCGAAGTGGGTGTATGCAGGCACAGGCATTTTTAAGCGGGCGTGGTTTCAGCAGGGGGATGACGAAGAGCGATCCCCCTGTGAGATTTCCTCAACGCCGGATACAGTCAAACTCCTCGTTTTGTCCCTCTTCTGGGTCCTTCGTTTTGTCCCAGAGTCATCCCCACCACCGTGCGCGGGTCGCGCCCCGCCGGCGATGCTGCCGTCGCTGGCCGGCCAAGGTAGGGATTACGGCGGCCTAATCCGCATCGGCCGGCCGGGCTCGGTCCTTCGTTTTGTCCAAAGCAACTCCCGGGTGGAGGGACAAAACGAGGAGTTTGACTGTAGTTGGGCAACCAGCATCACATGCCCCTGAAGGTAGTCAAAATATACACAATCGCCGTCCCTGTCGGGAGCTCCTTAAACCGCGCCTGTTTTCAAGTGTGTACTCAGACAGTTGTTCGTGGAGTACTTTTGACGTGTTCAAATTCTTCGTTCACGCCCTCAATGGGTAAGGAATTGATTCATCATTTTTATGTGTAGCATAATCTGACAAGGTGACGAGTGTCCAGGTGTGGTGCAATGTGACAAAACGACGTATGTCTAGGCATAGTCAGACAAAAATGCCGCGTGTCCAGCCCAAAGTCGCCGATGGACATTCGTCTTTTTGTCAAATATGCCTAGACATGCGCGTTTTTTGTTGTTGTTTTTTTTGCCAACCTATATGTGGACATCGCCATTTCTGTCAGATTGTGCGTGGACATACGTCACCTTTTCAGATTGCGCCTGGACATTCGTCATTTTGTCACATAGTATACCTCAAAAAATATCCTACGTATCAAGTTGCAAGGAGACATTCCTCGCATGGCAAAGAATTGAAATGAGCCAAAATGTGGACATTCGTCACTTTGTCAGACTATCACCACTGATTGGGGTTTAGCGATGGTTCCATAGACGTGAGAAGCCAAGGCGTTCCTTACCTCAGAGTAAGGGGAAAGGCCCCTCACGACCCTGGAAATGTCTGAGTGAACTTCTTTATCGGATGCCTGCAACTGCCGAAAGCTAGGGCCACTCTCCAATTGAAGAAGCTCCGCCAGACGCTGCAGGCGCTCCAGAGCCAAGTTGACGTCGGAGGCCTGGTAGAACAGAGCAAACATGACGCTGACTTGTCTTGACGAAGGAAAGGGAACTTAACCACAACAAAGGTAGCAACAACGCAACCAAGAATGACTCGTTCTTTACAGAGAAATATATAGATTCTTGGTTTCAAGTTCACTTGAAAACTAACTATACACAGAAAAAAACTCAAAGAAGAATCGCTTCGTATTAAGGAGCATTTTGTCATAACACGAGGCAATTTTACAATGTCTTTATTTTCATTTTGATGTTACGGACACGCGTCGGGACTTCCCCACAGCACCTCCAATACATTGTTAAATGCTTTCTAAATTTCATGGTATTAACTGAGAAATATTTCTTATGTCACTTCGAGTGGCAGGCAATATTTCCATATATTAACTGCAATGTCAATGTTTTAAAATATTGAAATTCCGATATAACTGACACTTACAGTATCAATATTGAGTATTGGCACATTAAGATCCAATATTGAACATTGAAAATTGCTAGGCGATATCATTGAGAGAGAGAAACGGTGACCGTTAAGTACTTGGTCCAGTCGCAAAGAACACTTTGCAGAAATGCTTATTTTTGTGTTAAAAATGAAGCTTAATGAGCCTTATGCAGATTCTGACTGTTAATACCGGTGACGTTTTTTAATGTATTGGAAAACAATATTTACCTCAATATTATCTACAATTCAATACTTAATAATAATATTGGTTGTCTATTGGACAATTTGAAATATTGGATATTGACATTGAAATGAAAATACCGCCCAACCCTATCTATTTCTAGAAAAACAAAGAGCGTTTCACGTTGCTCCTCTCCTAACAAAACACTCGTTCATTCTAGACCCTCACTAAGGCAAATGCAGGTACGGTGTAAAGAACGTGTATAAACGGAGGTTACCTCTTGCTCGCTGAGTCGAACCCTGGGTCGCGCTGCCTCAGGTTGCTGCACAGCAGCTCCACCGCTTGCTCGATCTCAGTCTTCCCGTTGGAGCTGATGCTCTTGTCCGTTGACCACCTTGTCCACAATCTGCCACAGGCTCCTGAGGATTTGCACCTTCTGCTCCAGGTTCTTGGCCTCGCTCGTGCTCAGTGGTGGCACCCTCCTGGTGCCGGACTCCTTGCTAAGGGGCATCTTCTTCTCGACGCCTTCCAGGAAGCGGACAACGTCGAGTTCGAGTACACGAGCTGATGGGAATTCTGAAACAAGGATGACAAGATGTTGGAACACAGCGCTGCAATCTAACCCAGCCGAAGGGGTATGCACTATCAAAACCTGCGACTATTTCGCCTACGCTCTATCACGCCTCAAAATCATCAGGATTTGGCTAAAACGGCCCAAAACAACAAAAAATGGTAAAAATTCGGCAACTACTAAGCGCCATTGCGCGTGCTCTAACGGACAGAATTACCCGGCTATTACGCGAGTGCATAGTACCTCCAAAAAGTCAGATTCTTCGCAAGCTTACAAACATATCGGTTCACAAGATTTTGAGAGTGTACCTGCAGGAAAATTAGATATGCCCTTGAGAAGCTCCCGAATGTTGTCGAGATCTTCTCCTATCTTCTCTCTATCGTAGAACCGTTCTTTGACGGCTGCAATGTCCTTAGCGATCTTCTTCATGGCATTGCTGTATCGCTGGCAGCTCGTCGTAGGCGTGCTGCATCTGGGACAAACCTGTAACAAGTAGAGATGAGGGAAAATAAAAAGATGGCACTGAAGTCACAAATGGCAGACACGAAGCTGCACTTCTACCAAAGCTCGTCAAGTCGCCAAAAACAAAAATAAGACTCACTTTCGGTTTGATTTCCAACGGCTTGTCATCCTCCGAGCTGGAGACGGACATCCAATTGTCCAGACCACTTGACTCCAGTATGTGACGGCAGTCGGGCAGCTTGACATACCTGACAGGACAATGTAGGAAATTATATTACAATTAAAAATCCAGACTGAATCCTTATTTGCTCATCTCTTTCATCATATTAGTAACAAATTTACGCCAGATTTTGTATCTACAAGCGTAGACTCTCAAAACATTGCGAAGAATGTGTTCGCATTACAAACCATTTGGTTCGCAGCTTGCGAACTGTTTGCCTTTACTGTATTACGAACTGGTAGTTCGCAATTGCAAACAATGTGTTTTCAAGGGTTAGCAATACAAACAGGTTGTTCGCAAATTGCGAAGCACTTGTTCGCAAGTTGCGAACTACCGATTTGCAATACGGATGCGTTCTTCGCATTGCGGTCAACACATCGGTTCGCAAAGTTTTAAGAGCGTGTACGTAAGTTAAGTAACACTGAGCTCGCTGCCTTAAATTGCTATTGCTATCTGTCGGCTAACTGGCTGCACAAGAGTCATCATGTTCGAAAAGCAAGCGCGGATCCAGGGGGGGGGGGGGAAGGACAATTGCCACCCCCCCCCCTTGACCCCTTGGTAGCCGCCTGAAAGGTAGGCAAAAAGCACCAATTTGCCCCTGTAAGTAGGCAAAAAGTGCTACTTTGCCCCCCCCCCCCGCTTGGGCCGACTCTGGATCCGCCACTGTCGAAAAGTCAGAAGAAAATAATGACACGGTTGAACTGAACAGCAACAGACGTCTCCACAAGGTTAAGTTCCGTACCTTGCGTCCTCCTCGTCCTCCGTGCCGAAGAAGATGGTGGTGACCTCCTCCAAGTTGCATTCCTTGCAGACGCAGGGGTCGCCGCACAGCCCGATGCAGTCGTGGCCGCAACCCTCCACCTTCGCCCGGCAGGCTTCCTTGCACTCGAAGGTGCACTTGTCGCCGCACCGCCTGGGGCACTGGCCGTGCTCGCAGCGACGACTGCACGGCTCCTGGAGGTCCAGAGGACAACACTCGTTAGACCTCTCCCTAGTGACACACTCTGTCTCAAGAAGAAATTCCCCTTGTTAGGAAAGAACTGTCGCAAGCAAACGTGGTGTTGCTAAGTATTGTACGCTCTCAGCACCTTGCGAAGAATGTTTTCGCATAACAAACCATTTTGGTTGGTAGCTTGCGAAGAGTTTGGCTTGATTGTATTACATTAATTAAATTAAATTTCACCGTATATAAGACAAGTGCAGTTCACTTCCGGATATAGTTGCCGGAAAATGCGTACACGTTACTCAACGATGATCTTGAATCGTAAGTGTGCACACACAAAATCTATGTGTGTACTCAGTACACACTTCTAGGTGCGTGCTTACAAGCATGCACTTCGAGGTGTGTACTTGCCTAAGCACGCACCTAAAAGTGTGTACTTGAATGAGTACCCACTTTTAAGTGTGTACTCAGTGAGTACACAAATAGAAGTGCATGCGTTTTCCCAGGTCCGTGAAGCTGGCCGGCCACCAACGGCCCAACCAAACGAGACCATGCCTAAACTTCAGTTTTACATTAGTTTAGAAAAGTTTCAGTTAGTTTTGGTCGAGCATCAAACGGTTCACCTACAACCAACATACCTTAAAAATGGCAGGAAACCTAGCCCAACCCGAGTAAGAAATGGTTACCAAGCTTCACGGACCTCGTTCGTTTTCCCTATGCCGCGCATGCACCTCGCAAGTGTGTACTCACTGAGTACACACTTTAAGGTGCGTGCGTAGGCAAGTACACACCTCTAAGTGCATGCTTGTAAGCACGCACCTAGAAAGGTGTACTGAGTGCACACATAGATTTTGTGTGCATGAGCAGCGCAAGAATCGTCAAATCGTGAATCGAACTTACCTTGCACTCGGCGCACGGAACACCACAACGGTGGTTGCAAGACGAGTGCACGCATCGTTGCTCACAGGGCAAAGTGCAGGGTGGGCAGACCTTGGGGCAAGCCTCCTTGCACCTAGCAAACGGAAAAGCAGAACTGATTAAGGGCCAAATTGTGAGTTGTGGGCGAAGAAGGCGTTATCACCCTTTGCCTTCCTTGAAGATGGAGCAAACGACAACAACGGCGTTTGGTGGCAGCCCCTACTGAGACAGTCGCAAAACTATGCATAGTTTTATGATTAGTAATCTGAAGAAACAAAATACCAAGTTTTCGCCTTCAATAAGCAGAATATAAGTGCGGAGCTCACACTCTAAACTCCTTACGGAGCATATATCCATAATACAGAGAGTTTTGTGGTAACACAATTACGGACGGATTTTACTTGTAATGTGGGTGATTTTGCACGTCATACAAAAAGGTTTTCGTGTCCCTACCAAACAAAACAAAATCATCCGTAAGGTACAGAAGAAGAAATCTTTGTATTACAGGTCGAACCATAAATTTGTCTGCACGAAATTGTCTCGATTACTGATCCGTGGTATCCGTAAGAAGTTTACTGTGTAACATTTCGTACCCCAAAACCCACTGTGCAAACTTAAGGGCTTAAAAACACTCTTAGAGCATGTTAAGCACTCTTATTTGCAGCATACTTGCTAAGTACACGCGTTAATCCAGTGTGCCTCGCATATACACCCGAAATAAGAGGGTACCTGCGACACTGCTAAAACAAAGGCATAAAATTTACGCCCTATAGGGCATAAACATTCTTTCACGCCCTTCAAAGGCTTCAAGCATGTCGTAAATCGAGAGTGTGCTTGCTTGGAAGCATGCTCAATAAGAGTGTACACACACCTCAGTTAGCAGAGCATCAATGGATAATTTTGCAATGAAAAGAACATTATTGCAAACAACAGTTCCAGTGTACTCACACGTGCCCGCAGAGCAGCTGCCTGTCGCACTTGGACTTGCAGGGCTGGTGCAGGCGTCCCTGCAGGCACTCCCCGCACGAACCGCCGCACTGGTGGTCGCAGGGCTTGAGCAAGGCACGGCAGGGCTGCCTGCAAAGCGCCAGCAGGTCGCTGCTGTTGGGGGCTGCAAAGGGTAGACACGCAAATCAGCAGAGGAACTGACAAGCCCAACATAACCGTCCAGCCTATCGCATATGTTCCATTCACTGTCAAAAACTTTAATTACATTTTCATTACATGGTACACTGGTAGAACTCAAGCGTACTTTTACGCCTTTCTTCAAGCGTAGTAGAAGTACGCTCGGCTTCAAGCGTAGTTCTCCATTTCGCCCCTCTCCCGGCTATCTAAATGCATGGGAGGATTTCTTCTCTACGCTTGACGTCAAGCGTAAAGTCTTCAAGCGTAGTTGTATGCTTGAATGAAGCATACAGCTACGCTCCGGTTTTACCAGTGTAGTGAAGCTATAATCGTTACAATATAATTAAAGTTTTCATTACACATAGGTTATTAAAATTTTATCACAGTGTAATAAACAAATGTAATGAAGATTTTTTAAGATAAAAATGTAATGAAAATGATCAAAGTTGACGCAAATTACGCAACTTTTCGTTTCGATTTGATGTAGGTTAGAGTGGATTCACAAGGGCTCTAACAGCAGAGACGAGGTAAAAATTGAGTGACCCAAGACGACTCAGGTCTGAGGCAGTTGAGTTGCCTGAGTGATGGAGATCAGGTGTAGACCCTACGAAACGGCAGCCCGTTGACGCCTTCGAGCAACATCAGAAAAAACTTATTTGGTCTTGGTGGGACTGCAATTACTGCCCAAGTATAAAATAGAGCTCTGACACCTTTATGTGTCTTGTAGTTTTAGGTATGTTTTAAAGTATGTCTTGTAGTTTTAGGTATGTTTTTAAGTATGACTTATAGTTTTAGGTATGTTTTTAAGTATGTCCTGTAGTTTCAGGTATGTTTAAAGTATGTCTTGTAGTTTAGAGGTATGTTTTAACGTACGTCTTGTAGTTTAGAGGTATGTTTTAAACTGTGTCTTGTAGTTTAAGGTATGTTTTAAAGTATTCCTTGTAGTTTAAGGTATGTTTTAAAGTGTGTCTTGTAGTTTGAGGTATGTTTTAAAGTACGTCTTGTAGTTTGAGGTATGTTTTAAAGTATGTCTTGTAGTTTGAGGTTTGTTTTAAAGTATGTCTTGTAGTTTTAGGTATGTTTTAAAGTAAAGGTATCACCTGCTCAAAATATACAGATGTGGTTGTCAGCACACTAAAGAGAAGTGCGGATGCAAGGGTCCATTCCATACCGTAGTCATTTTGGAGCGAACACGGCACGTTGATGGTGTGTCCACAGGCCGGGGAGCCCGGGTAAGGCACCAGCTGGCGGCAACGGCCGCCGAGGCAGTCCTGCCCACACTGTAGTCCACAGCGGTGTCCGCACGGCAGCAGGCGTTCGCAGGGAGCCTTGCAGTTCCGGAACAGGGCGGGGGACTCGCCGCAACTCATCGCCTGCGCGTGGCCGCACGCGGGCACCGTCTTGGACACCTGCGGACAAGAAAAAAATATTACGTGAAGATAATGGCAGGGACTCAGAGAAGGTCCTCGCAATGGATATCAGGCCCATAGAACCGCGGATACAATTGAAGTGAGCCCGCTTCCGTGTTGCCAGAAAAGCATGGATCCTTAACTTTTCTAAACATTTAACTAGCGCTGCTTATATTGCGTAACATAAGACAATGTTCGCTAAAGGTTAAGGATACTGACTTCCGCAATTGCTTCCAAAGTATCTCCACACAAATCAGTGTTTTTTTATTTCGAAAAAGGGTCGTAAGTCCACAAATTGGCAAAATCCACTTTTTCATAAAAGCATTTGTAATGCAATAACAAGCATATTGCTTTTTTGAAACATTAAAATATTTGAATTAGTTTAGGAGATACAGAAGGTGTCCAAAGGGCGAAAGTCCATACCACTTTGGTTGACAAAGAGGCTTAAGGCCATCCCTTTTCTGACAAAGAGGCGTAAGTCCATGTGATTTTTTGACAAAGAGGCGTAAGTTCATAGAGCATCCTGACAAACAGGCGTAAGTCCATAGACCATCCCGATAACCCAGTAATAATTAACCGGGCTATCAACTAACATTTCTGGACCTAACTTATGTTCATGTCCCTGAAACTTTCCAGTTCAAACAAACCCACTCAAAAAAGTCTACAAAGCTTTTAATTCGTAACTACGAAGAAATTAAGGCATTGTAGAAGAATTGCTTCGTATTATGAAGAAATGCCCGTCTTCCGAAGAATTTTGCTTCGTAATACGAAGCCATTCTTCCTAGACTTTATAATGCCTCCGCCTTTGTTTTCTTCGTTACGAAGCGATGCTTCGTAGACGTTTTACTGTGCTCCCTGGAGCCCTTCGCCCGAAACTGTTGTGTCATTGAGCTCACCTGCACGGTGCACGGCTCGCACGGCTCGAAGCACTTCTTGCTGCACTCGTGTCCGCAGGGCAGGGTCCTGTCGCATTTGAGCCTGCACTGGAACTCGGACGCGTCCGCGTTGCACTTCATCTTGTGTTTGTGGCCGCAGGGAAGGGTCTTCTTCACCGGCACGGTGCATTCCTCGCACGTCTGGTGGCACACCAGGCTGCACTGGTGTCCGGGGTCGGCGAGGCAGCCGTGCCTCTTCTGCCCACAGGCTCCCTGCACTTCACCTGGAAGGGAACGGGGATTCACAGCACGGGGGCCGAACGAGCAGACTTTTCCTTGAGAAGGGAAGCTACACTACAAGAAAATGTGTGAACGGTACAACAAAAGTGCAACGAAAGCTGTACAAAAAATAAGTGCAACGGGGATTGTAGGTACAGCGAGAATTGAACATAGAGGCCTGACTGCACAGAACTCGTCATGCCGGTTCCATTGTACTTTGCACAATTGTTGTACTTTGAAAGTAAGATAAAGTTCTGACAAAAATTTTGCCAGAAGTTTTTGTTTTTGTGGATTTCTCTTGCAGTGTACGCTCGCAATAGCCTATTCTTCGCGCGGTTAACGCGAAGCAGTTCATGTTGTGTTCAACCGCCTTCAGGTACCTGCTCGTGGTTGGGGTCCTTGAGCACGTGGCAGTCGGACCGACACGTGTGGCCGCACTGCATACGAAGGGTGCAGGGGGTCTTGCAGGGCAGCAGGTCCAGACGGGCCAGTTGGTGGCATTTGGCCTCCCTCTCGTGACCGCAGGCGGGCAGGGTGCAGTTCACGCAACCTGGAACGGCACACGCCACGTTAAGGGGGCAGTAGCACTTTGTGCACGCTTTTTCAATTTTTTTCGAATTTTCTGTTTGCACCTGAATTAAAAAGACTTCCATGAAGGCTAGAGACAAACGGCAGTAACAATGTAAAAGATCAAACTTTTTGCAACACAGCATACTTAAGAGGGGCGTTTGCAAGGGCCGCGCCTGATACTACACTTTTAATCCAGGAGCGTACAAAATTGTACAAATTTGTACGGAAAGTTCGTGTGCGCAAAAAACTGTGATGTCTCGTACAAAATTTGTACAAAAACATTTAGTGCGTACGTTGAAAGGAGCGTGACAACACTGTTAGAAATTATAGCTCCGCAATTTTATGGAGAAAAACTCTATAATCACGTTCATGGAGACTCCGTTCAGTTTCCAACTTTTTTTCGGAGAGATTTTCTCTGGGCTTAAGCAAATTTGCTTCGGAGCATTACTTGGGTCCTGATGGGAGGTAAAATGCAAGTCTTTTCTCAAATATGTTAAAGAGGACTTCGCCGAAGCATTCTTTAGCCTTAGAGCTTATTTGACTTACATCCCATAGGTCTCGCTTAATAATATAAAAACTGAGGTAAACAAGGAGGCAGTCACCTTTCCCTCATACTTTGCCTGGTTGCAAACCGTTTTTGTTTTTTTTTTCGTGTTTTCCTTAAAGTAAAGCATGTATTTTTGTTCCAAATTCCGAAAATTTTCGGAGAAAGACCAGGGTTTGCTTTTGTGGAGAGCGCCATGCAGAAGTTTCGGAAAAACTCCATGATTTTTCCATTTTTACTCGGAAATTTCTCACAGTGAAAGTGTTCTCTCAGCATTGTGTGACGCTGTTTGTATGTGAATAAGCTAACTTATGGCTAATATCCAAACGAGCATCACACGATTAGTTAGAGAAACTTAAAACCTCACGAAGTATTTTGAGCAAAAGGTACAAACTATTTCATTTGTTATACGAAGAAATTGTTCGTAAATTACGAAGTATTTTCTTTGTAAGCTTAAGTATGCTCGAAAACAGCTTGTTATGATGATAAGCTTCTTTTCTTTGTAAGGTCAAAAGTAGTTTGTAAGGTTTTCAGAGTGTCAAAGTACGCGGTAAGACTAGGTCGACCTGATAGTCCTGGATCTTCCGACCGTCCTGGTTTCTCCTATGCTAAATGCATAGGAAAACCAGGACGGTCCTGGGAGATCCAGGACCGAGTCTTACCGTGTGTGCACAGTACGAAGTGCGCGAAGAAAACGAAGGAATTGTAAAATCTACCAAGAATTGCTTTGTATCAAGCAGAAATCCTTCGTAATACGAGGCATGTTTTCATAATACTAAGCAATTCTACTCCCTTCATTCTCTTCGTAGTAATGAAGCAGATGTCTTGTGGACTTTTAAAGAGAGTGGGCGTTTCGGACTACACTCTAAATATGGGGTGCCCAGAAACTGGGCGCCTTTGTCGCCTGCCCCACTTTTTAGGGTGCCAAATGTCGCCCAGTTTCTGGGCACCTTTGTCGCCCAGTCTCGGGGTGGACTAATCATGCAGTAACCGGCCCTCTCCCATGGTAGAGCATGCACAGATGTCTAGTTCCTGGGCGACTAAGGTGCCCAGAGTCTGGGCACCTTTGGCACCTTAGTCGCTGCTGAGCCATGGGTGAAGGCAGGTTCCCTAATGGTTTGCCCACCCCGAGACTAGGCGACAAAGGTGCCCAGAAACTGGGCGACATTTGGCACCCTAAAAAGTGGAGCAGGCGACAAAGGCGCCCAGTTTCTGGACACCCTACATTTAGAGTGTAGGTCACTGCACCTTGCACTTGTAGTCGGCGGGGTCCACGTGGCAGGCCATGGTGGCGGAGTGGCCGCAGGCAAGCACTTCTCTCTTTTCCACCAGGCACGGTGGGCATGGGTACGTGTAGCACCGCTTCGGGCAGGGGTGTTGCTGAGGACAGGCCGGCCGCACGCACCTCTCCATGCACCTAGGGGCCCAACGACAAACTGTTTTAGGCTTCTCAAACAAAAGAACACTGCAAACCTAACGTCTACTAAGTAAACACTTACAAATGGACGCTTGCAAGAACACACTTACAAACGCATGGTTGGCCAAGTACACACTTACAAATGCATGCTTGCAAGTACACATTGCTTGCCGCCGTATAACTCCATGCGTCAAGCATGGCAAGCAGTGTGTACTTGCAAGCATGCATTTTTTCATGCGAAACTTATGCAATTCCATTCCATTTTGTGTCCACCACGTGATACAAATTGTCCGATCCCTATTGAAATTTGAAATTTCACACTTTGTATCACCTGGATAACACCCATGACAAAGTGTACACGTTTCCATTAACCTTGTAGGGTTATTTGGGGTAATTATGGGACACGGGGTAAACATGGGACAGCTGATTCTTAGTCAAGAATAGAGATATTAGAATATATTAGAAGCAAATGTTATTTTCTCAATAAAAACATCACATTTGGTACGTCATGCGTTCAAAAATGTCAAATCTTGACTAAGAATCAGCTGTCCCATTTTTACCCCGTGTCTCACAATTACCCCAACTGACCCTACCGGCTACGCCTACGCTGTTTGCCCCACCTGGCGTTCCTGTGCTCCATGTCCTGGATGTGGCAGACCTGCTTGCAGTCGTGGCCGCACGGCATGAGGGTCTTGCAGAGCTGTAGGCAGCCTCCCTGCGGGCACTTGGCGAAGTCCTCGGCCGTGGCGACGAGGGTCAACTCGCCGTGGCGGTCGCAGTGTAGCGGCAGCGCCGGCCCGATGCCGCCCTGTTGGCGCAGCTCCGCCTCCACCTTGCGCCACACCGTGTCGGCCTTCGTCATGTTCGCCATGTTGCCGATGATGTAGAGCCCTGCAAGCACAGTGGGTCAGAAGACCGGTGGAGGCGGCCAAAACTCTAGACGCGTTTCGGGCTCTGGAGCCGCCAAGTGGGACACGAAACGAACGTGTGGCCCCACCATTGGATTGCTCTCCGAACGAGGAATCCATTGGTGGGGTCACACGAGTCCCATTCAGCGACTCTGAAGCTTAAAACGCGTGTAGAATTTTTGGGAAAACAGAAAGGAGGAGGGGGAGGCTAAAATGAAAATTTTAATCTATCTCATAGAACGAGATTTGCAACTACAAATTGTTTCATGGCCCTTAAGGGTGGGCCTTATTTCGAAAACAGCCTAGATGCCTCACCGTGCCTTGCTCGAGACAGAGCCACGCACACTCGGTTCTCTGTCTTGAGGAAGCCGACGTTGTCGTCCTCGTTGCTGCGCACCAAAGACAGCAGGATGATGTCGGCCTCCTCGCCTTGGAAGTTGTCCACGACGGTCATTCTCACATTCTGAAGGTGAGGTGAGTGAGCTTTCAGCTGGAAAACAATTGGTAAGCAGAAGATCAGCATTTGTACGCACTGCCCGGACTCCTGAGACCCGCAACAAAGCTACTTTATACCTTGGAAAAGAAGTACTGCTGTCCTTTGTACGTGCTCAGAACCGTAATCCGAGAGGGATCATAGCCTTGCAGCAGCAGGTACTTCACTAGGGACGAAAGGAATTCAGCCTCATGGCTGTTCTGGAAGCTCTGGGCATCCTCGACCTGAATAAATAATGAAGAACAATAATGGGAACAAAATTGTATCACCGTCGGATGTGCATAAAATTGCATCACTCGTGGAACAAAAAAAAATGTCCCAAGACATTTAGTGTGTGCTCAACGGCTAGTGATATTAATCTGGCTGCAAAGACGGCAAATAAACAAGTACGTACCACTTCTTCTGGGTGTTTGTGATCCACAAAGAAAACATTCTTTGCGACGCCAAGAACGGCTGGAAAATCTTCGACGGAGGGATGGTTCTTTAGGTCAGGGTATATGGCAGGGGAATATGAGTCTGGCCACTTCGGGTCTCATGCGGTGCTGCGTGGATAAGGTGACGTAGTTCACGCCGTTGTTGATGAGGCGCTCGAACATGGACACGTTCAGGTTGTACTTTACCCCAAGCTCGTGCACCGACGGGCTAGGACGAAGTTGTTGGTGGTCACCTAGTGGAAGATACACGTTTTAACATGTAGGACTTTCCTGCTGATCAGGTGTGACGTCAATTTCGTTAAAACAAATATCGTTTCACATTAGTGTATTTTATAATAAGAAGCCTAGGAGGAAACTCGATTCACACTCCAATATGCAGTGCAAATCGTTTCTGGAGAGTTATAAAAGAGCATTTCAGCCGACACCATTATCAAGCCGAAAATTCGGTTTGAGAAAGAGGAAGGTTTGCAGAAACAGCGAATTCGATCGATTCCTCAGGCGATCGGTTCCCAAAAACTACGGCCAGGACCGTTGAATGCAAGCGGCAAAGAACTTGGGAAAATTTTGAACACACAGTTATTTTAAATTACGTTATTTCAACCTCATTTCAACGTTATTTCAAGGCACTTCAACGCTTAAACGTTATTCCGCATTATTTCACATTATTTCGAACCGATTAGCTGATGCAGCGATAAATTTGGCTCTGCAGACAATTTTCTGTTCTCGTTCTCACAACGATATGTTCCAAGGGCGACAATCAATAAATCAACAAGGAATAATTTTCCGCGTTGCAAACTAGGTCAGCTTTTCCTGCGAATAACAACTCTCCATGAACGAAAATAGGTCTTACCGATCATAATGAGGTGCTCCACTTCACCTGCCAAGGAAACCAGAATGTGGCTCTCGAATACTTCAGCAGCTTCCTCAACGATGACTGCAAGAGAATTATTAATGTAAATCAACCCCGACAGCTTGAAGCCCAGAGGAAGCATGCTTAAATAGAGTACACTATAGAGTACTCTGCAAACTGAAGTGTGAACTCAGTATGCGTCTTATGCATACTTGGAGGTACACATCCACAGATACATACTTGGCTAAGTACACATCTACAAATGCATACTGCATACTCAGCTGAGAACACACCTACAGATGCATACCTAACTCATCCAAGTATGCATCTGCAGATGTGTACTCAGCCGAGTATGCATCAGTGGATGTGTACTCAGCCAAGTATGCATCTGTAGGTGTGTACTGTACTTGCAAATATGCATCTGTAGACGCACACTGAGTACACACTTCAGTTTGTAGATTACGAACTTCCGATATTTTAGAGACAGAATTTCAGTTTACGAAGACTCGCCCAATTTGGCCATGCGCGATTTCGTTTACATTGAACCGAATTTTGCTCCAATTATATGCACGTAGAATTATTTACATGTACACAGCAAACCAAACTGTCTACGAAGTACACACTTCCAAATGCATGCTTGCAAGTACACACTTACAAACGCATGCTTGGCCAAGTACACACGTACAAATGCATGCTTGAAAGTACACACAGGCAAACGCATGCTTGACGCATGGAGTTATACGGCGTCAAGCATGCGTTTGTAAGTGTGTACTTGCAAGCATGCATTTGTACGTGTGTACTTGGCCAAGCATGCGTTTGTAAGTGTGTACTTGCAAGCAT
Organism: Thrips palmi; assembly: GCF_012932325.1. Classification (NCBI taxonomy): domain Eukaryota; kingdom Metazoa; phylum Arthropoda; class Insecta; order Thysanoptera; family Thripidae; genus Thrips; species Thrips palmi. Next base: position 7,221,984 of record NW_023144630.1, on the reverse strand, counting down.
GCATTTGTAAGTGTGTACTTAGTAGACAGTTAGGTTTGTAGTGTACAAATACGTATGTACTTCAATCCAGGCATGAATGCACTCACCAATTCTTGGCTTAAGCTCCTTGAGAATCTGTTGTCGGGAGGCAGCGAATGATGTAGTCATGCCAATGATGGCGTAGTCAGCCATGATGTGCTGGTCCTCGACCATCCTCCAGCTCGCGAGCTCGTTCGATAGTGTACGAAGTGTTGAGTCTATTTCACCCAGGAGCGGCTCGAAGTAGACGTTCAGGGAAGTGAGCAGAGTATCTCTCCAATACCTTGACACCAAAACCAGAATTAGAAACTGCCAACGAAAGTAAACTTGAAATATTCCCGTTTAAAAATGAAAACACCCCAAATCGTTCTGAAGTCGGAAGGACCAAAATTTTTCTCCGTCGGCAGTGCTTAAAAGTTCATCTCCCATGGGACATAGAAACACATAGCATTTTGTGAAAAGCTTACCTGTACAACTGGAAGCGCTCGTTGTTGTTCAAGAGCCAGATTTCAGCTGCAAGGGGTACTCGAGGTAAAGGAGGGTACTCAGTGGCAGAAAGTGCACGTTTCAAATCTTCCAAAAGGTTTTTCAGGTACGGACGTGGGGGAGTCTCCGATGCCTGTAGTTCACGAAGTACTTCCTCGAATTCGCGAAATGAGAATGACAATGTAACCTTCCGCATATCTTCAGTCGAGTATTTCAAATGACTAAATCCAGAGGCTCCAGGATGCACAATTTCCTCAGAAAAGTCTCTTTCGACGAGTTCTGGAACTTGTCCATTCCTGCGGCAGCCACAAAGCCACATCAGAATGTCCGTGTTCGTCAAAGCCAGGTACTCGTCAGTAACAATACCAAAGGAAAGCAATGTCTCCAGGCTGACTACTCCAGCTGCGTTCTCTTTCAGTTGTGATGAGCAGCTTCGAATTCGGTC
>NW_023144630.1:7200746-7220535 GCF_012932325.1 Thrips palmi | reverse complement strand
CCCCCCCAAATAGAAACGGAAGAAAGCCCGCTCGCCTACAAAACAGCTTTCGTTCCCCAAGATCACTTCTTCGCCGACTTTCGAACCTTCCGAAAAGGTCAGAAGGCAGGAACTTTTGGGACTTCTAGAAAGGACCGCGGGAAAAGTTATTCTGCGCGGAAAAAAAACGGTTCCGGAGTGGGGGCGCCGGTGTGGAGGGGTTTGGTGCGATGGTGGATGTCCACAAGACGCTGAAACTGGGAGCCGGGGCCCGGTCCCCCAGGGGCCGGCCCCGGTGGGCGACAGCGTTGCCAAAAAACCCCCGGTGGTCCCGGGGGGGAAAGGGGGGAAAAGGTTTAAAAGGGGGGGGCTTTCTTACAGGGTTAAAAAAAATTGGAAAACCCCCCTTTTTTTAAAAAGGGGGGGGGGGGCCCAAAAATTTCTATTCATTTGGGATTGAAAATTTTGGAAAATAGGTCAAAAGCAGGCGGCCCTTTTCGTTTTCGGGGGAAAAAGGGGAAAAGGGGCCCCTTTTTTCCCGTCCCTTTTCCCGGGGCCCAAATAAATTACTTTAGTTTCCCCCCCCAAAAAAGCGACCAAAGGCCCCTTTTTGGATAAAACAACCCCAGGAAAAAATTTATTTGTTAAAACCTGGGGGAACGACAAACCGGAAGGGGCCCAAAAAAGTTCCTTTCCCTGCTGGCATCCGGGGGGTTTTTTCCCCGGAAAGGGGTTCAAATTTCCTCTTTGGGGTAGGGGTTACGGGCTTGAAATTGGACAGCCCACCGGGGGTTACGTCGGCAAATGCCGCTGACTGCTGAGGTGCCGAAGTTCGCCACCTGAGGGCGTAGGCGCGGTCTTCTCTGCTGATCAGCTGGGCGCCCCTAAACTTCACCCGTGAGTAATCATGAAGGGGGGGCGTTTAATTTAGACAGTATTTTTTAAAAGCTTACTCGGGATAGGGTACTGTACTCAGATGAACATAGAAACGGAAGAAGATAACCAAAAGTAAGCTCTGAAAATTACACTTCTGCGCATGCGCACCGGCTGGTGGAGGAACGTCTGCGCAGGAGCTGTTTTTGGGGCTGACTAGGGCTAACCTTTATTGTCTGATGGTGGATGATTGTATGAAATGGGCAAACACCGGAAACAGTTCGCGGAAGTCCTATGTGATGTATAGTTCACCGGAAATGATCTCAAAGCGGCGTCTGATGACGTGATCCAGTCACTTGCAAGCTGTTTCCGGTCTTCGAGATCCCTCCCGAAAGATAATTTCTTTCGTCTTTATCGAAACTTCTGTTTCTTCCACTGTTGCATGTGTCTTTCTGGCCGTCGTCATACACTTGTTTTTTGAAGTTCGTGTCATTTTCAATCTGTTCATTTAGAATTTATTTGGGGGGCCTACGAGAAGAGGTGCGGATTGTCAAAAACGGGGGAAAAACCCTTTTTCCAAAAGGTTTTCGGGAAAAAAAATTAAACGGTTTGTTACCCGGGGCCCGGCATTTTTTGGGCAATATTTTACGTTTTAATTTTCCCAAAAAGGTGGTCCGGCAAAAAAACGTGCAAAGCTTGGGGTCTATTCCAGAAAGTACCTATTATTATTTGAGCCACTTTTAAGAAACCCTTCGTCTTAACCAATAACAAGGCGGAAACAGTAAAGTTAAACCGCGCACTTTTGGGATCGGTACCCTTTTTCAATAAGCGGTTGAAAACTTTCACTTAAAAGTCTGACTTCCCGCCACTCAATGGGGCGAGTCAGGGGCGAAATTTTGCCAGGTTTAGATCAGAGCTGATGGTCTCGCAAAAATTTGGTCAGACTGAAGTGCTTCACCAGAACATGGAGAGACTCTCTTGTGAGTTTTGAGCACTGAAACTCGAAGGGTGAGACGTCTGACCGATTTTGTATGACCGAAAAACGGTCATACACGGTCATACACAAATGTGTGACCGAAAAACGGTTATGCTTAAATGTATGACCAAAACACGCTCAGACATCAGCGAGACTAGCTATTGTTTAGCTTGGGGATATATTAGCCTTTACCCGTGATACACCATAAAGTATGACCGTTTTTCGGTCATATGACCTGTTTTCGGTCTTGCATTTCAGTATGACCCTTTTTCGGTCGTACATTTCAGTAAGACCGTTTAATGGGTCAAAAGTCTGACCTTTCTATTTTTCAGTGAGCTCTGTATGGTAGATGCGGGGCGAGAACGAGAAATCTCAAAACCAGAAATGGCGCCAGCAGCCCAACTTCACAGATCTTTGCGAGTGCGTTAGTGACAGAATTAGCCGTAACGCCTCTCTTTCACGCACTATCAATTTAGCTTGTTTGAAATGCCTTGAAACATAGCACCCTGTAAACGGACTCACTGCCTACTGACCCTTCCCTGCTTCCGGTTTGGTTTCCCTCTTAGTATGTTCTTTAAACGGTGACAGCCAGAAGCATATGAAAAGACACTGTGGAATCAGTCGAAAGGTCAGAATAGCGTAAATTTGAGTATATGAAAAGACACTGTGGAATCAGTCGAAAGGTCAGAATAGCGTAAATTTGAGTCTAAAGACTCAATAGATTCAAAGATAAAATTTCATTAAGGTGAGATTCCTGGTTTTAGACCGTCAAAACCTCCTCAGAAGACTATAGATGTATCTCAGGAACTGGTCCCGGTGCTCTTTTCTCACTCGGCGTTCTGATGGAAGTGTCTATAGTCTGTTGAGTCTGCAACCATTCTAGTCGTCGCCGATCGAAGAACAAGAGGAAGAACAAAACCGGAAGCCGGGAGGAAATCACACTAAATTACTATGTAGGTTTTTCTGCGCGCCAATGCACGAAATTAAACATGCACTTCGTAACGCACGAATTTGTGCATGAAAATGCACGATTTACTGCATACTTGCGCACGAAATCGTGCATTGTCGCGCTCAAATTCGTGCGTTACGAAGTGCATGTTTAATTTCGTGCATTGGCGTGCAGAAATACCTACATATTAATTTAGTGTGAAGGGAGTAGGTGAAATATCCGGGCGCAAAATGCAGCAAAATGTCAGGGAAAAATATATTTACTGCGACACTGGACTTGCTTGCTGGACAACCGCGGAGGAGAGCGCGATACGAGTTCAACTCAATGTTTTCATGCGCTCTAATGTCAGGGAAATTTCCCGTTTAGCCCACCCTCGCATGCGCACCCACTTGAGTTCACTATGTCTTACAATGAAATTTGACCAATGTTATTCGGCGCAAGTATAATACGAAGCAATAATCCTTCATAACAAGAATCCTTTTAGCTCTTTCATTGTAAGATACACTCTTAAAACCTTACGAAGTATTTTGAGCATACATATAACAAACTAAAATACTTTGTTATACGAAGAAATAGTTCGTAAATTACGAAGTATTTTCTTTGTAAGCTTACGTATGCTCAAAATACTTTGTTATTCAAACTACTTTTCTTTGTATGGCCCAAAATACTTTGTAAGGTTTTCTCAGTGTACAGAGATAAACCTTCGTAACACGAAGAAAAACCACCTTCGTAATATGCTTGCGCCATTTCCTTCGTCGTATGGAAAATTTCTTCCTAAGACATTTAGTGTTGTGCCTAGTAGTTTTTTGAGCATAGTTTATTCCGAGGCTTATTCTGAAGGTATTCATGTGCAACAACGCACAGTTTCGTACATAGTTACCTACGAATTCGTGCCGAGGGGTGGCCGACTTCGATGTTCCTCGTACATCGGTCAAATGTTCCGAAAAATGTTCCCTGATGTTCCCAATGTTCTCATGTTCCCAGTATTCCTCGATGTTCCCAAATGTTCCAAAGTCCTAATGTTCCAAAATGTTCCTTGTGTTCCTCTGGTTTATTATATCTTTTTTAGCCTGTCCCGTGTCAGGATGGTCGGATGCACACTCTCATTCGTAGTGCGAGACATCCGGTTGAAACTATGTCACGGTCGTTTGAGCATTGAGTCACATTCGTTTGGATGTGAATCGGCCAAAAATTACCTTGTTCACATCCAAACGAATGTGACAATGCCACATTTTGTCACGTTCGTTTCAACGTGATGTCACGTACTTGGAACGAGAGTGCATGGTGTGTGTGTGTGTGTGTGTGTGTTTGCGCGCGCGCGTACGTACGTAAAAGGGGGAAGGGGGAAATGCCGCCGTCCGATCTACTCCAAATTTGGTGTTTGGACGACCAAATGAACTACCCTGAGTCGGCTTTTTCGATCCGAGGCCCAGGGGCACTGCTGCAGGTCCGTCATGGTCTACGGGGCAAAGTAGGATCCCCTTACAAAGCTAGAATAGCAAAAGAGGGGTGTTTTTGGAAACAGGGCAAGGTCAACCGGTCCATTTTGAGTCAATCGAAGAAGTTTGGACCCAGGTTCGACTTTAGGTGTGGTCAGACTATCCGACACTCAGATTTGCAGTTTGGCTTAGAAGACAGAATTCGATAGCGATATCAAGTAGAATCTATTCTTTGCATTGCATTCGACAGCAATGGAGGTACTCTGGAGATGTTCCCTTAATATTCTCAGATGTTCCTTGATGTTCCCGAATGTTCCCAAATGTTCCAACATATTTCCAGATAATTCCAAATGTTCCCCGATGTTCCTGATGATTCCGATGTTCCCTCTATTCCGAGATGTTCCGAAATGTTCCCAAAATTGGAACATGTTCCAACATGTACCGTCCGGAACATGTTCCTCGTACAGAAATTTCTGGAGTCGGCCACCCCTCGATTCGTGCGTATTGTGTCCGGTCAGGCGTGTTTTCGACAAATGGGCACTAATAGATTCGAACATCTTTTGCGTGTTGCAGATTTTCATTCCCAACGAGTATCCCCACAATGCCGCCGAAAAAGAAGGGGACCAAGACGGATTGCCGTAAGGAGTCCACCAGCCATGGCCTCAAGACTGCTGAACGAAGCAAGGTAGAGAAGAAAGCTGTCTGTTGCAGAGTTTGCAATATGAAGTTCACGCGCAGAAGTGCTTTGGAAACTCATCTTCGCGTCCATACGGGGGAAAAGCCTTTCGAGTGTGCACTTTGCAACAAGAAGTTTACTCAGGGATGCCACCTGAGAACTCATCTTCGCATCCATACAGGGGAAAAGCCTTTCGAGTGCACCGTTTGCAACAAGAAGTTTACTGTGGGAAGTAATCTGAGAACTCATCTTCGCACCCATACAGGGGAAAAGCCTTTCGAGTGCGCAGTTTGCAACAAGAAGTTTAGAAGGGGAGGTGATCTGAGAAGTCATCTTCGCACTCATACTGGGGAGAAGCCTCTTGAGTGCACCGTTTGCAACAAGAAGTTCATTCAGGGAGGTCATCTGAGAACTCATCTTCGCACCCATACAGGGGAAAAGTCTTTCGAGTGCACCGTTTGCAACAAGAAGTTTCCGGGGGTAGGTCATCTGAGAGCTCATCTTCGCATGCATACGGGGGAGAAGCCTTTCGAGTGCACCGTTTGCAACAAGAAGTTTACTCAGGGAGGTGATCTGAGAATTCATCTTCGGACCCATACAGGGGAAAAGCCTTTCGAGTGCACCGTTTGCAACAAGAAGTTTGCTCGGGGATCTTACGTTAGATCTCACCTTCGTACCCACTCAAAGGTAGGGGCTGTTTGCAAAAAAAGTCCACGTGCGAATAAATAATTTGTGAAAACGCACATTCGCTCTCTCTCAGGGGGAAGCCTTGCAATTGCAAAGTTTGCATCTCAGTTAAATTTGAGAAGTGATCTACACGGCTAAATTCAAACAAGGATAGAGAAACGACTTATTTAATTAACATTTTGTAAATTTTACTGTCACCTTTGTCACAATTAGAACCGTATGGAGCTCATTTCTTTTGTGGATCTCAAGGAGCAAAGTGTTAACTGCAAGGCCACCTATTTTTTAAGTTACTTTATGAGTATTGTGATTGTTTTTCTAATGTAGCTGCTGTATCTTGAGTCTTATACTTAATTTTTGAGGAAATTTGTCCAATGTGGTTGTACAATTTCTCCCAAGGACCGTTTTTATTTCTTCGCACTTTTGTATGTTCAGAGTTGATTTTACCTGAGTATTAAAAAGAACCATATCCATTGAAAAATATCGGCTTGGCAGAGCTCTTCTTAACATAACACCAATTCTTTTCCATTTCACACTCATTTTGGTTCTCAATAACATTGCTAGTGTTACCTTGCAGTGGAGGAGTGGGGCATATTGACCAAAGCACACAGTGATACGAGATGATGCCTACTGTTATTTTCGAGTTGTTTAGGTCTATCTTAACAATTACCAACTGACTTTTTAATCTCAACATTTTTTGCTCAAAAAGATGATTCCCCGGGAATCCAATTGACGTCGTGAAGGGTACGATTATTGACAAAGATGCCAGTGACATGATTTTTGTTGCAGACATTTGGATATGAGTTTGACAAGACTTATAAATAGTAGCTGTTTATATTTTGAACGTCTTGGTTAGTTCGGAAAATATCAGATATTTGGTCAGAAAATTTTGTTCTCACGCAGCTTTGAGATTTTGATCTCAGGGGTAATCAACAGTCGTCGGTGGCTCAGAGGTGTTGAGTTGAACACTATGCAATTTCGATGTAGTGTCTGTCTGGAATTGAATCAGGACGACGAGGTAAGTGACGATGGATGCAGTGATCTGAAACATAAAACCGGCGGATGTGAAACTACGAGAGAAGCAGTACTCACCAAATTCCTTCGTACAATTTTTGTACGAGTTCTCGCCCAATTTTGAGCATGCGTACTTTTCGTGCAAATTTGCACGTCATTTCACACGAATTTGTGCCATTCTACGTGCAAATTTGTACGAAAAAATAATGTGAGACCACGGACAAGATTGCGCAAATACATTTAGTGTGTATCAGAGGCTTGGAGCCTTCACAGACTTGACCAGTATGAGACTCGTACCGCAGTGAAGGTTCCTCTGTCCAGCTCGAAGAACCCTGCCACCGAGACGGCAGGGACTTTAGCGAGAAGGGCGTCCATGAACAAATCGAACTGAAACGTAGCAAAACGTTATCTGAGCTAGTGCTGCAGAAGTGCATGCGTGCGTTCCAATAGCCTCAGAAGATTTATTTATATTTTTGAGCTACTACGTGATGCCTCATTTTTATCAGAACTTCATATTTCTCTACCAATAATAGATGATAGATTATTTCTCCAGTATCATCTTGTGTCACTGGGCTTTTTTTACACCTTCCACGGTAAAACTACAGAGTAGTATTATACTCAATTTTCAGGCGTAACAATTTTGTCCGCTCTGATTCGAAATGCATGGAGGAATTTCTAGTCAGGGCTTCATTTCAAGCGTAACTTCATGATTGACGCAAGCATGCAGCTGCTCTAAAGGTTTACCAGTGTTTGCATGTGTACTAGCCTCGCGATTTGTTGCTATGTCCACGCTGGAAGATGCAGGACTTGACTGCAGAAGTTCCAAAAACGGCATCTGAATCTGAAGAACAGATACCGTACATTCAGCGAACAAACCAAGCCAGCTTGTCGATAGATTTCACATTTTATATTTCAACTTATTGTAGCCGTCTCTCCGCACCACAGCCAAAGGAATTGTGCGGACATTGAATTTCAAGAATGCAAAGAAATTCGTCAATACTCATCCGATGAACAAACGCACACGCATATTATCGATGGACAGTTTCTGCCACCAGCTGGAAGGAATGTCATAGATTGCCAAATTCGGTGTCCAAATTTGGTAATTCACTACATTGTAGCTAGTTCTTAGCGTACATTGCCTACAGGCATGGAGTGTGCACTAGATGATCGCGTACTCTTTTAATGATACGTTCCTGTCTATTGCGGGTAAAGTTTTCGTACGATTTTCGTACGAAAAAGTGCACATTTTCTCCTATTTTCTCGTAAAATCGCGTACAAACTAGTCCAAAAATATCGTCTCAAAAAAAAATTCTGAAACGCGAGCTGTAAAGTTTTGTTGTACAAAATTTGAGCCAAAAGTTTTAGTGCTCTGCAAATCCGGACCTGTGACCTTAACAAATGACTGCTCTCCAAACGAGGAATCCATTGACGAGGTCACACCACGGTAAACACAGTTCACTGAAAAACCAAACGTGGTCTAGACCACACCACTGGTGTGGTCAAATGGGTGCCATTTTGACCGCATCAGTTAGTGTGGTCTAGACCACGTTTGGGCACGTTTGGTGTGGTCTTTCGCACCAAACGTGGTCTAGACGAGGGGTGAATCACTCTGCGTTCTGGTGTACACATGAGTACATGAGTACGGGTGAGTACACCTTGCTTTTCCTCATAAATTTCACATTTTAACACATTTTAAGGCTTTATTTAGCGTTTTAAACGGCACTCAACGCCAAATCGGTCAAAAAACAAGTCAATATTGCCCTTTTTAAACTTGTGAGTACACTGAGTACGGCCAAATTTGTACACATGAGTACACTTGTGATTCACCCCTCGGGTCTAGACCACACCAACTGGTGTGGTCAAACCAACTGATGCGGTCAAAATGGCACCCATTTGACCACACCAGTTGGTGTGGTCTAGACCACGTTTGGTTTTTCTGTGTTCCTGGTTTTTCCAGGAACTCCCTGGAAATCGCCTATGCCTCTGCCATAGGCTTCCTGGGAAAACCAGGTACCGTTTTAACCGTGACGTTACGGTTCGAGTCCCAGCGACTCTGCGAGCTAAAGCCGCGTCTTGAATTTTGGCCGCCTCCACCGGTCTTCTGGCCCACTGTGCACCGGATTTGAGACCGCACCTCGTCAGACAGCCTGTGAGCGGCATCGTTGACGCCGAGGATGCTGAGAGACGCCACCACGCAGGCGAACAGAGGCGCGCCGAACAGTGTCCACTCGGCCGTGACCACGGCCAGCGACGTCATGTAGGCCGTGACCGTGGTGATGAGCAGTAGGATGACGATGTGCGCCATGCACGTGCAGGGCATGAGGTTGCCCCGACTGGCCAGGTCCTGCACGCTCAGCCACACGCGGCGGTACGCGCGGAGGCGCTCCGGCCGCAGTGTCCTCGACTCCTGTGAAACCGCTGCCAGTGGCCTAAACTCTCGACGCGTTTTGAGCTCCAGAGTCGCTAAACAGGTCTCGAACCAAACGTGTGTCCCCACCAATGGATTCCTCGTTCGGAGAGCAATCCATTGGTGGGGTCACACGTTCGGTTCCGAGGGGGAAATCACTCCTAAAACCTGCGACCCGACTATTACGCCTATGACGCTCTATTACGCCTCAAAATATAGCGATTTAGCTGAAAACAGACCAAAAAACCGTAAAATAGATCAAATTTTGAGAATTTCAGCTATTACGCAACTATTACGCACACTATTACGCGTGCTATTACGGACAGAGTGACCCGACTATTACGCGAGTGCTTTCCCCCTCGTTCGGTTCGAGTCCAATTTAGCGACTCTGGAGCTCGTAACGCGTCCGGGATTTTGACGCCTCCACCGGTCTTCTGGCCCACTGTGAAGGACCTGCAGCAAGAAGCTCTGCAGGACGCGTGCCACGTCTCTGGCACGCAGCAAGTTGGCCATCTCGGACACGGTGATCATCGTCACGACCGAGTCGTTGTACAGCACGCAGGGAAAGTTGCTCCAGGGCTCGTCATAAGCGACTTTCCAGAATCGGAGTTGAAGGAACGTCTTGACAACAACGAACGCCATGCCGAAGTACGACACCCAGTGCGGTGTCGGCGACCACGATGGCTCGTCTTCAAACTTGATCTTGGCAAGAACACCTGGGCTGCGCTGGAGCGACCTCAGGGCCTCCTGATTTCACACACAAGACACGCGTTGCCATGAGTTAACACCCTGATTAGAATCCTCAAGACGGGTTTTGAGCTTCAGAGTCACCAAACAGGCCTCGAACCAAACGTGTGACCCCACCAATGGATTTCATGTTCGGAGAGCAATCCATTGGTGGGGTCACACGTCCGCTTCGAGTCCTGTTTAGCGACTCTGGAGCTAAAAACCCGTCAGGGACTTTGACTGCCCCACTGTACTGTGAACTTTTGCAGGAATCTTACGATAATCTCGTCCCTCTTGTTGGCTGCGTCGATGAGGCGACCCATTTCGGCCCAGGAAAGCACAGTCAAGATGTACCAAGTCAGCTGCACAAAACTCCAAGTGATGATACTGCGACCAAATCACAGTGAGGCAGAAGACCGGTCGAGGCGGCCAAATTCCGGACGTGTTTCGAGCTCCAGAGTCGCTAAATGGGACTGTAACCAAACGTGTGACCCCACCAATAGATTTCTCCCCGAATGAGGAATCCATTGTTGGGGTCCTGTCGGGGTCTGTTCAGCGACTCTGGAGCTCAAAACGTGTATTGAGTTTTGGTCGCCTGCGACGGTCTTCGGGCCCACTGAGGACATTCGCAGAAGCCCCTTGACAAAATTTTAGTGTATTTAGTTGATCATGGGGAGCGTTCACAACTTACGTAAGGGCGATAGGGGGTGGGGGATCTACAAAATCTTACGTCCCATGTATAGGGAAGGTTAGGTTAGTTCCCTTACGGAGGGGTGGGGGGGGGGTCCAAAAAACCCTAAATGACCCTTACGTAATTTATGAACGCTCCCTAGTGTGATTTAGTTGTAATTTTACAACTAACCTGTACGAGGGTGACGACGCAAGCAAAGAAATCAAAGCGGTTCAGATCCTCGCTGCGAAGTTTTGCGTCTGATCCCGGAAAAGACTGAATCCATGTCGCAAAAAGATGGAAACTCATTATCTGAATGTAATGTGGGAACCAAAAGTTCTAAAGGTTGTCAGGGGTCCTTGCTCTAAAACCACCCATCGCGTAGCATAAGTCACTTGAAATGTCGAAAAAGCGGTGCTGGAAAGAACCAGTCACGCTGTCACAGACATGCTTGCTCCACTAAATAAGCAACTCTGCACTGGTAAAACTTAAGTGTCATGAAAGCTTGAGGCAAGATTACAGTTTCGCTTAAAAGAAGCATGTACAAGAAATTACTTCCTGCGTTTAGGTAGGCAAATCAGCATTGTATTACATTCGTTTCAACGTCATTAAGCTCATTTATGGCTGATTCAGGTCCAACGAATGTGACACACGTGACTCTCGACAGCAAAAATTCGGAGGTCTTCGTTTTCTGGTCAGAGTATATAATTACATTTTAATTTCTTACCAATACATAGACCACCATATGAATCCTTGCACCACGCACACCCAAAGAACCGTGCTGCGCAGTGGGTGATACGTTCTGCTGATTCCCAGATACACGTAGTATGGACTGCTCGGCGGAGCTGCAGCGAGGGCAAGAGAAACGATGCACAGTGGGCCAGAAGACCCGTGGAGGCGGCAAAAAGTGTGGCCAATTTTCGACAGTGTACCTGATTTGACTCACCGCGTCTGAATGTGACTGGCAAGTACCCGTACAGGGCCGCACCCCACAGAAAGGGCTGCATTAGCTGCACCATGCTGTCGTCCCACTGACCGCGAGTCTTGCTGGCAAGTTGTTACCATTCCATAATCAGAGCAAATCCTCTCGGGTACAGTGAAGCGAAGTAGCCCTAGATGAATCCAATTCTAGCTCTAGATCAATCCTGAGAATCATTACGCCATGAGTAATTACACTGTCAAAAATGCCTTAAAAATTGTTGCTCGGAGATTGCACAGAAAAATGCGGAAAAATGTAGTACGGGGAAGTACTCCATATGAACCCATGTAAACGGGTACGAAAAACAAGTACGGACGTTGGCAAGTGCGGACGGTTTAGGCAAATTATTGACCAGAATCGTGCCGCACTTTTGCTGCACTTTTGTTTCCCAGTCATCACAGCGGCAATGGGTGCAACGCGTTGGAACCGGTCTTCTGGCCCACTGTGCAGCGTTTGGATATCACAGTACTAGGTTAGTAGAACGGTTCCTGCAGTGAAAACGACGCCTTTAGCAGAGACCAAACTTACGTGCGGAGGGGCGGCCGGCAAAAGCGAGACAGGCAAGCCGATCGAACAAGGCCAGGACGATCGTAAAAAAACATTTCATGGCCACGTGGAACATGCGTCCGTCCTCATATTGATTCACAGAAGGGAGAAGGCAAGCCGAGGAAAGCCAGGAAGACGAAAGGAAATTGACCTTTCAGATCCAAAGCAATGCTGTTTATTTTATTTTTTAAGTTTTCGATTCATACGTTGTCTTGTCCTTGTGGCACCAACGGACCTCATTCTTTAAACCAAACCTCCCAGCTTTGTGTGAGTATGTATACGCGTCTGTTTCGAGCAACTTCATAATCAAATCGTGAAAATCACTTTAGGAGGGAACCTTATGTACATATTATAATCGCTGTTCTAACAGCGATGATAATCAATCGAACAGGGACAAAGTGGTGTTCCACGTTTACCCGCTGGGGTCTTAACACCCGACTTCGGCCATAAGCTTAGATTGTGAGTGTGACGGACCCATCGTGTCAGCGACGGAAATAACCACGGTGTAATTCAAAGGTGGTGAATCTGTTTATTTGTCCGAGTGAAAAGCTTCATTCCGAATACCTGCCAAAACAAATAGAAACCATCGTTTTCAAATTGGGTAATACTTGACAGTAGTTGAACAGACGCACAGTAGGCAGAGCGACCGGTGGAGGCGGCCAAAACTCTCGACGCGTTTTTAGCGCCAGAGTCGCTCACCGGGAAACCAGTCGGGAACCAAACGTGTGACACCATCAATCAATTCCTCTTTCGGAAGAACCACCATTGGTGGAGTCACACATTGGGTTGCAGTCCCATTAAGCGACTCTGGAGCTCAAAACGCGTCCGGGACGTTAACCGCCTCCGCCGATCTTCTGGCCCTCTGTAACACGTAGTGAGACATGACACTCACCGGCGCTGCCAGAGTTACGTCGTGTACTCGGAGTGGATTCCTCAAAGCAGTCACTCTTGCTGGATGCCGGGTTGTTCCAGGGCTGCACCTCTGCGGTGCCCCAAATACACCACACGACGTTCGTCGCGATGTACAAGGCGGCAGTCAGATAAAACACGTTGCTCCATCCCGGCATGGGGTCCTGCCAGAGAAGAAGAGACGCTATCAACTGTGTGGCAATGCAGCAAAATATAGGAAAAGACAAATTTCGTTCAACTATGCACGGTAAAAACGGATCCTGGAAGCTTCTACAAATAATCTCTTCGGTTGTGGAAACAAAGAACATGATGAGGAAAGTGCAGCCACCTCTCGAGCATAATGCAGAGAACTAGTTGAGAACTAGAGACAACCATTTGTTGAATGGGCTTTCACACTCAGATCTTGCGGTTGAGTTGAAATAACTGGTCAAGGAATGGCCTACAGCGACATGATCAGCTCCATGGCGGCCAAAACTCTAGACGCGTTTTGAGCTCCAGAGTCGCTAAATGGGACTCGAACCGAACGTGGGACCCCACCAATAGATTGCTCTCCGAACGAGGAATCTATTGGTTGGATCACCCTTCGGTTCCAGTCGTCTAGACTTAAGGCCGCCTGCACCAGTCTTCTGGCCCACTGTGCGCGAGTCCCTCTTACCTTTCGGTCTACCAGCAGGCCTTCGGCATACGGAGCGAACGCACTCACGAAGGAGCCCAGCATGTTGGCTATCGCGAAGGTGACGCCCCCGAAGTTGGGGGCGATGTCCACGTAGTTGATGATTGCGCCGGTGAAGCAGGCGCTGCAGAGACCGCCCATGACGGTGAGGAGGCTAACGGCGAGGGGCGGGTTGGAGGGGCCTAGCCACGCGGCAAGGATGCAGAGGGCACCCGGACCGAACATACCTACAGCGGACAGCGTGACAGTTTACTTTCAGAGCACTGAACTATCACTGCAAAGCCACTGTAATACCATTACAGATTTTCAAAGGAGGTGGTGACTACCGATAGTATTGAAGAGTCTCCTGGTGGCTGTGATTGACATCAAGTGTCTCGATTGTATTGTGTCACCCATCCATCCAAACACGAGCGACAAAATCATCATGGCCAGCTGCGGGGCCGCCGAAAGCAAACCATTCTTAAAAAGAAAAGCAAACAAATTTTATTGAAATCACTAAGTACCGTAATCTGGTGGAACTGGCACGAAAACCGGACCGGTGGAGGGAGACTGTCAAAATCCTGGACGGGTTTTGAGCTTCAGAATCGCTAAACTTTACTCAAACCGAACGTGTGACCCACCAATGCATTGCTCTCCTCCGAACGAGGAATCCATTGGTGGGGTCACGCGTTCGGTTCAAGTCCTGTTCAGTGACTCTGTAGCTCAAAACGCGTTAAGAGTTTTGGCCGCCGGCGCCGGTCTTCTGACCCACTGTGCCCTGCTGAAGGCTTACCCACTCGATGCCCACGTCCAGCAGGTTATTGATGTAGGAGGGCAGGCAGGTCAGCAGCACCCAGTAGCCCCACATCCAGCCGAGGTGCGACGCGAAGAGCGCCCACAGCGGCACCGACGTCAGCATGGCGACCCAGGGCACGGGGATGCGCGCGCGGTGCATGGCCCCGGCATTGATGCTCTGCAACCGGGATGCTTCAGAGGGCGCCAACACTCTCGAAGGACTCTCACACAGTGGGCCAGAAGCCCGGCTGAGGCGACCAAAACTCCAGACGCGTTTTGAGCTCCAGAGTCGCTAAATGTGACTCGAGCCACGCGTGTGACCCCACCAATGGATTCCTCGTACGGAGAGCAATCCATTGGTGGGGTCACACGTTCGGTTCGAGCCCTGTTTAGCGACACTGGAGCTCAAAACGTCTGGAGTTGCGGCCGCCTCCTCCGGTCTTCTGGCCCACTGTGCGTTTTGTCGGTCGCATCACCTGGATGACGTAGTCGCGCTCCTCCTCCGAGATGCGTGGATGGGCTTCCGGGCGGTCCGCCAGCACCACGTACACCACCACGGCCGACACCATGCTGACGCCTCCGAAGATGTAGAACACGGAGGGCCAGCCCCACGCGTACGCCATGAGGCCGGACAGAGCCATGGACAACACGTTCCCCATCGGCTGGGCTGTAACAGAGCAATCAGGCTCTTAAATTTGCCCCATTCGCCACTGAAATCTGCTCCATTCACGGTAAAAACGGTACCTGGTTTTCCCAGGAGCCCTATGGCGAAGACATAGGCGATTTCCAGGGGGTTCCTGGGAGAACGCAGGAACCGTTTTTACCGTGTTGCCTACTATGTCAGGTCATTCGCGGAAATCCACACATCCTTCAATCGATACTTTATCTGTATATCCATTGACGTTTGTGCGCATTTATACACTATTAGACTTCTCTCAGGTTCGTCAAGAGCCTCAACAAATTGGTCACTTTCCTTTTGAATGTCACATGAGTAAGCTTACTCATGTGACATTCAAAAGAATGTGACACAGACGCTCAAAGGAAAAAGACATTTAGTCACATTCGTTTCAACGCGATGTCACGTTCATGGAGAGCGTAAGCAGAAATTTCTTCGCACACTTGCCTCACTGCAAGAATTTTTAGTGCAAATTGCTGGGCAGCTGCGTTGATATGAATTTGTGAACTTACACTCTAAATGTTGTACAGTGAAGATTCTCCATATTATGGTGAAAATGTTCCATATTATGGTGGTGCAGCTGACTTCATAACATACCATTGAGAATACACTGAACCTAATAGAGATTTTGACGGTTTTCGTTGGTATTATGGACAAAACCTCCACCATAATATCTTGGTGCAGCCTTTCACCGTAAGACATTTACAGTGTACTAATGGTCTGTGTCTCTGGTTCATTGTTCCATTTCCTGGTTAAAGCTCACATGCAAGAATGAGGGCACCAGAGCGTGACCTCTCCGCTGGGGGAATCCAACGTCCCAGCAAAGTGTAGGTAGTCGGGTACATGCAGCCCTGCAATCAGGCCAAAACAAATTTGTACAATTTTGTATGCGTGGTCTCACACAATCTTAAACAAGCGAATTGTTTCGTAGAAATTTGTAACCAAAATCACACAATTTGTGCGAAACTGCGTACAAATTTTTCAGAAAAAAAAAAAAGCACGCTGGCGCAAAAATTTTGTGAGATCACGCAAAAAATTGTACAAATGAATTCAGTGTGTTCAGTTTCCAGTGCAGTGCATAGTGGGCCAGAACACCGGTGGAGGCGGTCAAAACTCTAGATGCATTTTGAGCTCCAGCGTCGCTAAATAGGACTCGAATTTAACGTGTGACCCCACCAATGGACTGCTCTCGAAGCGAGGAATCCATTGGCGGGGTCACGTTTGGTTCGAGTTCCATTTAGCGACTCTGGGGCTCAAAACGCGTCTAGAGTTTTGGCCGCCTCCACCTTGGCCACACGGTAAAAACGATGCCTGGTTTTCCCAGGAAGCCCAAGGTAGAGACATAGGTGATTTCCAGGGAGTGCCTGGGAAAACCAGGTTCCGTTTTTACCGTGCACCCGGCCTGCTGTGAAGAGGCACCCCACCTGAACGATTCCAGTGACGGCCCTGAGGCCCGTGACGGCCGCCCAGCCCCCGATGGTGGCCACCAAGGGCAGTAGCGCGGTGAGCAGGCCGCTGAGGCCTAGCGCGGACCCCAGGATGAGCGTGGCGCCGCCCTGCGAGGACAGGGCGCCTCCCAGCACCTGCGTCGACATGTAGCCCCACAGGAAGCTGCCCAGCACGGCGCTCTTCTCCGTCGGCGCCCAGTCGAAGCGCTGCGCACAGTGGGCCAGAAGACCGGAGAAGGCGGCCAAAATCCAGGACGCGTTTTGAACTCCAGAGTCGCTAAACAGGACTCGAAACGAACGTGTGACCCCACCAATGGATTGCTCTCCGAACGAGGAATCCATGTGGGGTCACACGTTCGGTTCGAGTCCTGTTTAGCCCTCAGCACTCTAAATGTTCTACAGTGAAGATTCTCCATATTATGGTGAAAATGTTCCATATTATGGCGGTGCAGCTGACTTCGTAACACCATTGAGAATTCACTGTACCTTATAGATAGTTTGACGAATTTCGTTGGTATTATGGAGAAAGTCTCCACCATAATATGTCGGTGCAGCCTTTCACCGTACACACTAAATGTTTATGTACAATTTTGTACGTGGTGATGCATAATTTTAAACTTGTGTTCCGTCGTGCATAAAATTGTGCGTGAATTTGCATAAATTGATGCATTTTCACGCATAATTTTATGCGAATTCCCCGCATGCACAAAATCGTGCGAGTGGCACGTACAAAATTCTACATAAACATTCAGTGTGTAAGGCATTAACTGTGAGCAGCTTGACATCAGCTCTGCAAACTGAAGTGTGTACATAGTACACTCTTATTAGAGCATATTTCCAAGTACACACTTTTTTACAGCATATTTGCTGGGTACACACTAAAATAGAGTGTACATTGCATGTACACGCTAAATAAGAGTGTCCCTGGCAAGTACACTTAAACTGGCCCATGTTTTTAGATAGGACTTATCGAGGTATTTTAGCGTGTACAGGGAAGGTACCACTTATTTGGCGTGTACTTGCCAGGCACACTCTTTTTAGCGTGTGCCTAGCAAGTATGCTGTAAATAAGAGTGTACTTGGAAGTATGCTCTAATAAGAGTGTACTATGTACACACTTCAGTTTGCAGAGAGGATAGAAATCCAAGAAAATAAAATAACAGGAGCTCACGCAGTGTGTGGGCGTGAAAGGCTTGTACAGTGCGAGAGTCCCTGTCTCTCACACGTGGGAAAAACCAGGCGAGAGCCCCACTTTTGGAGCAATCCTGTCCTATGGTCCACGCTGCAGCATATTTACATTAGCTCTCTCGCCTTATCCTTATCTTTATCCGCGGCTCGCCGAGATGAACCCTGCGTGTCCTTTGGAAAAAAAAAGCTGACCTGGCGAAAAAAGGCACGTTGGACCCACTGCACACTAAAATTGTCATCCTGAACAAATTACTTGCACACGTACTGACAAAGTGAGCAAAAGTCAGTAACGTGCTGAGAGCGTTTGCAAAATGTTACACCGCGTACAAAATCGTACATAAACGTGCTTAAAAATAAATTTAGCGTAAGGCGAATTACCTGCTGGCCGTCACCGTTGTCCGCGGCCGTCATGTCCACCACGGCCACGGACAGGCACACGCGGAGCGTTATCGCCGAGCAGCCCATCAGGAACATGCCGAGCACCTGCACATGGCGCCAGCCAAACCCTGCAACAGCCCAGCCAGCATCAGGAGGGAACAAACACTCTAAAAAAAATGCTTCTTAAATTTCATAATCTGGATTTGAAGTTAATTGTAGAACAATGGATCTTAAATTTCATATCCAAAACGTTCTTAAATTTCATAACTTGCTGTTCTAAACTTTCAGAAGTGGTTTATGAAATGTAAGAACTAGTTTATTAATTTTCAGAATCTACGTGTTTTGAAAATTCACATTTGGTTCTGAATCTCTACAACCAATATTATGAAACATGATAATAGTTTCATTACTGCGCACAAAATGTGTAAATAAAACCCTTTTTGCCTTTCGTAACGAATAAATTACAAAAAAAAATCTCAGAAAGCTATGATTTCTCCCGAGAGAGTGGCGCCAGCGTCACTCCCATTGGGGAAAGGGACTAAAAAAAATTTAGGAGATACTATCTCCCAGGAGGTTTCTTCCTCCTGAGAGACATCTCAATCCACTCCCTGTAACACAAAGCGGATCTTGCGTGCACCCAACCTAATGGCCGACCGCAGTCGCCGCGAGTGGCAACTTGGACAAGCGTTTTCGACTTAAGTGTAATATTTTGTTTAAAACTGAAGCCAACGGCTAGGGCTGACACTTACTTAGGCAACTGATGATATATTTATCAAAAATTATTTACTTTCGTAACATAAATCGGAAATACTTATTGGTGAACGGGCACGGCGCTCCAAGCGCCACCTAGCGGCAGGTTTGTGCAACCTGACGTCAGGCGGCTGACAGTGGACCATACCCCTTTCCCATAGCCCCCTTTTAAGGTAACTTAACAATAGACGATGCCAAAAAGCTTTGGAGCGCTACGTTTATTTTCAGCTTCATAATAACATCACTTTAAATTTCGCAAGGATTCAAAACCTGGCTCATCTACATAAGTAGTTCTGAGTTGCCGCGATTTTCAGAGACAAAAACCCTTTCAAATTTTAATGAAAGGTCAAAATTATCTTAACTAGATGCTATAATGGGGGAGATCAAGATACAAAATAAGTTTAAACCGGCTTTAACGAATCGTCTAGTGCCAAATTCTATTAACAGTTTGACGTCACATGAGCTTTTCTTTACTTTTCTCTGAGCAGCTTTGCCGCCTTAGTCATTCTGCCGTTTAACAAGCTATTCGTTCCACAACAAATCTTGTCGCTAAAAAAATTAGCGATAAAAGTGTCGCTAAGTTACGACAAAATTTTTTTCAGTGTAGGACTCCTACCTTAGCGGTTCGGAAAATGTTAACACATGCCGATAAAAAAGAAAACTTCACCTATTTATTAATTTACCATGAATAAAGGACTAGGGAGCAGGACAAACGGTTAAAAAATTTTAGAACCTTGCTCTTAAATCGGCAAGCGTTATAAAATTTCAAAACGAAAAACTAGATTTTAAGAACCGGAGTTATAAGTTACTCTGTTCTAAAAATTTATAACCAGTTAATCTTAAAATCCATAACCCAAATCTTAGGTTTCATTACACGATCTTAAATTTTATACGAAGGTTTAAAAATTGAGGTTTAGAACGTAATTATGAAATTTTAGACTCCTTTGGATATGAAATTTCATAATTTTTTTTTGAGTGAACTTACTTCCCGCCGTGCTGGTACACTGAAATGCTTTGGAATTGGGAAGCTTTGGCTTGAAATCTTCATTAGTTTGACAATATTTGGCGATTTGGCC
>NW_023144630.1:7152073-7200246 GCF_012932325.1 Thrips palmi | reverse complement strand
AGAAGAACCTCAATTGGCTACATGCTCCCACACTGTTATTCAAATTGCGATAACCACCGTATATATTTTGCAATAAAAAACTTATCTCATTTTTTTTGCTATAATGACAATTAAATATCTGCAATAAAAAATTTATAGCTAAATTTTGCAATAAAGTATCACATTTTTGCGATAATGACTACAAAGAAAATGCAATAAAAAGTTATCGCAGAAAAAAATGTGATAAAAGTTACTACAAAACGCTCTATTATCGCAAAAATTATGGGGTGGTTATTGCAAAAAAAGTGCAATGACAAAATTGACGCACTCCAGGATGCGATAAATCGTGGGAATCGCAAACTCGGTTTTATCGCAAAAATTTGTAGTAAAAGTATCGCAAAATGAATGACAGTGCACTCGCAGTATGACCAGCGCGTCGTATTACAGCCGCCACATCCTGGCCGGCACGCTACGCTGAGACAGCGACCAGCTTATCGCTGCGACGCGCCGCGCCGGTACCCAGCCGGCCGCGCCGCGTGCCAAGCTTCCCGGCAGGCGCGGCACAGTGGGCCAGAAGACCGGTGGAGGCGGCCAAAACCCCGGACGCGTTTTGAGCTCCAGAGTCGCTAAACAGGACTCGAACAGAACGTGTGACCCCACCAATGAATTGCTCTCCGAACGAAGAATCCATTGGTGGGGTCACACGTTTGGTTCGAATCCCATTTAGCGACTCTGGAACTTGAAACGCGTCTAGACTTTCGGCCGCCTCCACCGGTCTTCCTGGCAAAGTACGTAATGTTTCCGATAAGTTGCTCTTCGCAACTTTGCCTTTTATTTTCGTTCCGTTTGGCCTATTTGATGAGTAGGCCGGAGCAAACATGGCCGAAGTCTCGTTGTCCGTGCAAGCACTTAGTTTTTGTTGCGCGACGCCTTCACGGCGTGAAGACCCGTGCTGCGCACAGGTACGCACGGTGCAATGGCAGACAGACACCTTGTTCTTGTGCTTTTGTGTCGTATTGTCACACCCCGTGTCACACCCAGGTGTCGCGCTGCCTGAGGTGGTCGTCCCTTCCGGGAAACAAAAGGGAGCATTGGTTCCCCTCCACGACGCACAGTGGGCCAGAAGACCGGTGGAGGCAGCCAAAACTCTGGACGCGTTTTGAGCTCCAGAGTCGCTAAATAGGGCTTGAGTCGAACGTGTGACCCCACCAATGGATTGCTCCCCGACCGAGGAATCCATTGGTGGGGTCACACGCTCGGTTGGAGTCCTTTTAGTGACTCGGGAGCTCACAACGCATCTAGGGTTTTGGCCGCTGGCGCCGGTCTTCTGGCCCACTGTGCGATGGGTGGTCGTTCCTTTTGGCCGAGACGGACGGGTCTAGGCGGCGCCGTGCCGTCGTCAGGTGTTCCAGTGATTTAGCGCGCCGAGGGTGGACTTGATTTCCATGCTAATTCGGCTAGGGAGTGATGAATGCAATCTCACTTGGGACTCGGTGCAAGCCCCGGCCCGAAGCCTGGCTCAGTCTGTCCGCCGCGCACAGTGGGCCAGAAGACCGGTGGAGGCGGTCAAAATCCCCGACGCGTTTTGAGCTCCAGAGTCGCTAAATGGAACTCGAACCGAACGTGTGACCCCACCAATGAATTGCTCTCCGAACGAGGAATCCATTGGTGGGGTCACGCGTTCGGTTCGAGTCCTGTTCAGTGACTCTGGAGCTCAAAACACGTCTGGAGTTTTGGCCGCCTCCACCGGTCTTCTGGCCCACTGAGCGGCACGCTCCGCAGAGCGGTGAGTGCGGGCAGCGGAATCGGACTGTACTGGGGCTGGAAGGGCGCTGGAGTCAGCTGCTGCCGAGGCTGACGCACCTGCTGGCCGCACCTGTCGCCCACGCGTGCCCGGCAGGCATGCCTGGGCCCTGCCGTGCCGTGCCATGCCGTACCTGGCAGGCAGGGCGTGCCGCCTGCAGGGTGGCCGCCGCCCGGCCGGACAGACGGAGCAGCCGGCCGGCGCGCTGGCGGGGCCCAAACTGGAACAGACGCAGGAAGGTAGGCAACAAGTCCCAACTCGAGCCGAACGTGTGACCCCACCAATGGATTCCTCGTTCGGAGAGCAATCCATTGGTGGGGTCACACGTTCGGTTCGAGTCCCATTTAGCGACTCTGGAGCTCAAAACGCCTCCACCGGTCTTCTGGCCCACTGCGGGGAAACCCGCTGGAATAGCGCATCCCCCGGCAGGGCACGCGCGTGGCGTGGCGGCCCACGTGCGCGGTCATGCTGAGCGGTCCCCGTATCGCGTGCTGACGCCGCCATTGACGTATTTATGACTCTGCTCGCGGCTCCGCGACGCGCCGCGGCTGAAGGGGCTAGGCCTCGCTCGGCCCCGCGCCTTACCTTTTATACGACCACACCCTTCCCTTTTTTGCGACATATATCGGCCGCCCTGAGAGAGAAGGAGAGAGAGAAGAGAAGAGAGAGAGAGCGGATATCTGTCTCCCTGCTGCTATCTCTCTCTCTCTCTCTCTCTCTCTCTCTCTCCTCTCTCTCTCTCTCTCTCTCTCTCTCTCTCTCCCTCCCTCCCTTTTGTCGTATTTTTTCCCCCGCGTCGTTTACCTGGGAGGGTGTTACCCCTTCCCCTCCCCTCCCTGGCTCCAGGATGGGCCGCCGCCGCGTCGCCGCCGGCTGCGCCGCAGACTGGGTCGCTCTCTCGCACCTGTACGGGACGCCCCGTGAGTGCGAGAGAGACAGAGCGACGACTCTCGGAATCAGTCTGCGGCGCAAGGCCGAGCGGTGCCGGCTGGAGGAAGCCGTGGACTCCGTCATCGCGCTCACGAGCATTCCGGCCGAAAAACGGTTTTGGATTCGGGCGGGGATTAGGCGGGACCCCGCAAGGGGCGTGGCGGGGCGGGGCGGGGCGGGGGGAAGGGGGGCTCTGGCCTCATCCTCGCTCACAAAGACAAGACCGGTACGTCATGAGGCGGCATCGCGTGCATCGCACGGTGGACCAGAAGACCGGTGGAGGCGGTCAATATTCCGAAAGCGTTTTGAGCTCCCGAATAGTGTGTGTGCCTGGTGAGTTGCTGTTGTGGTCGGTAAATGATGAGATGGAATGGATGGAATGCAAGGCCTGGGCTATGGCGCTTCGGGTGGTATGAACGAATGGGCCGGTGTGTTCAATGTTGTGCTTTCCTCGTTGCAGTGTAGTGCGAGTGACTGGTGTCTTGCTGTGGCGCTGGTGCTGACGTGCTATTCCTGCTATCCGTCTTCGTTTTGGGTTGCTTCTTGTGGTATGTATGTAGTGTATGTAATGAAGTGTTGTGGTCACCAGCGGGGAGGGAACAACGTCTAAAGTTCTGTCCGCCCCTACCGCAGTCGTACTGTGGACCGAACCGGCATAAGATCAGTTGTGTAGCGCCTGTCGTCGGGAGGGTAGGCCAGCCCGCGGCACAGCGCTGCGCGAAGCACCTGAGGCAGCCTACCTGCCATACCATTACCATTAAGGGCTAGACCACACATGATCGTATGCCATTTCGGGCCCGACTCATGCTCGCCTGCACTGCAAAACGAGACAAGGTCGTCCTTACTAGGGTGACACGTTATGCCGGCGGAGAAGAACCTCAATTGGCTACATGCTCCCACTCGCAGTATGACCAGCGCGTCGTATTACAGCCGCCACATCCTGGCCGGCACGCTACGCTGAGACAGCGACCAGCTTATCGCTGCGACGCGCCGCGCCGGTACCCAGCCGGCCGCGAAACCGCGGACAGACTCTGAACGCTGTAAATTAACCGGAGCAACAGAAGGAAAACAGAAACCGGAACAGAACAGAATCCACGGCTGAGGACGTCGATGCTAGGAAATTGACTCGTGACGCTGCACTGCCGAGCTAGAGCAAGAGAACGAGGTGCAGCTCGAGGCAGACCCAGACAAAACCCCAAACGAAACCAAAACCAAGGGCGACTCGGAGCGAGGGGGAAACGACTTCGGTTATCCGATGTACAGCAAATTGGTTATCCGCTATCCGGATAACCAGAAATTTCGAAGTAATCCGGGGAAATTCTGAGGTAATCCGGGGTAATCCGGGGCATTTCTGAGGTAATCCGGCGTAATCCAATGGTAAACCTGGAAATTTTTCGATGTAGTCCGGAGGTAATCCGCGGGTTATCCGGGGTTATCCCTATCCGATGTACACAAAATTTTTGAGTCGTTTCCCCCTTGACTCGGAGGCATGGGCGATTGATGCGGGTATTAATTGTAGATGCTGACGAGTCGAAGGCGGTCCGACCGCCCGGCCTGGCATACAGTAAGTACTGTAGCCAGGCACAGTAAATCCAGTGTTCTGAACTACATTAATTCCCGGCAAAAAAATTAACGGGATTAACTGTTGTTTTCTGGCACAGTGGCACTGCGTCTTATCTAAGGCGGCCAATCGTTCTCCCTCAACGGGTGGGTACTCTTATCCTTTGGGCCTTCCGCGAAGGCCTTCGACCCGAGGCGCACTCACACACACACGCAGAGAGAGAGAGAGAGAGAGAGAGAGAGAGAGAGAGAGAGAGAGAGAGAGAGAGAGAGAGAGAGAGAGAGAGAGAGAGAGAGAGAGAGGAGGGGGACGGAGAGTGTGTGCCCGAGAGCCAGCGGGATGCCTTGAAGGATCGCAGGCTATCTCTCACTACTCGCTCTAAACATCCTGTCTAGGAGTGCAGTTGCAATTGCTTATCGCACCACGACGCAGCCGGACAAGCTGAGCTGTGGGAAGCGATCAGGGCTCGGCCAGCGCCAGGCCGCAAGCAGGCCGCCCAGTGGGTCACCTGCACGCGACTGGCCGACCGCTGTCGTGTGCCTGTCGCTGGCCAAGTTTCGTGCAATATCTTAATGTGGGCTTCCCGTTCTCGGCCTGTTCACTGGACGAGGTTCTTCCAAACAGTCTTTTATTTTTAGGACTCCTAGAGACACGTCTCAGGTAAAATCTAGTGCAAACCGCACCCGTCTAAGTCAATCCGTCTCGTCATGAGACTGATTTTGTCGGTGCAATCGGGGAACTTAACCATTTTTCCCTGCTTAAAATTTCGAGATGATTCGGCTGCTGACTGCCTCCTTCAAATTAAATAGAACATCTGACCAAACACGCCTCTAGAGGCATTCAATACCTTCGTTTTGACACCTCGGTGGGCTTTCTAGCTTGCCTCTTGACCAGTGAATGACCGTTTGAAGGTCGAAATTCGGAACTTTGTACTAAATGGTCCAAATTGGACATGTCCAGCCTCTCCCTCGCACAGCTCTCATTGGAGCCCGTTCAAATTCATATCTCCTTTAGTGCGATTTAAGACCTTGAATTAAAGCCATAGACGAGATCTCCAGCTGTCATACTTCGTACGGGAGGGGCTGTTGAAGGTCCAAAAACGGCCAAGTTTCGCGCAATTTCTTAATGTGGGCTTCCCGTTCTCGGTCTGTTCACTGGACGAGGTACTTCCAAGCTGTCTTATATTTTTAGGACTCCTAGAGACACGTCTCAGGTAAAATCTAGTGCAAACCGCACCCGTCTAAGTCAATCCGTCTCGTCATGAGACTGATTTTGTCGGTGCAATCGGGGAACTTAACCATTTTTCCCTGCTTAAAATTTCGAGATGATTCGGCTGCTGACTGCCTGGTTCAAATTTAATAGAGCATCCGACTAAACTCGCCTCTAGAGGCATTCAATACCTTCGTTTTGACACCTCGGTGGGCTTTCTAGCTTGACTCTCGACCAGTGAATGGCCGTTTGAAGGTCGAAATTCGGAACTTTGTACCAAATGGTCCAAATTGGACAAGTCCAGCCTGTCCCTCACACAGCTCTTGATTGAGCACCGTTATTTTGATACCACATTTAGTGCGTTTAAAGAGCTTTCAATTAAGCCATAGACGAGATCTCTAGCTCTCATACGTCGTTCGGGACAGACGGTTGAAGGAGTGGAAACGGGCAAAATTGTCACTTTTTGCTTAATGTGAGAATCGCGTCCAAGACCTCTCCACTGGACGAGATTCTTTCTAGCAGTCTGTTCTTTTTCTGATGCTCTAGGCACACGTCCGAACTACAATACAGCGCAAGCCGGGCCCGTCCAAACCGTCTCGCTCCGCCATGGGACCGTTTTTGTCGACCAAATCGGGATAAGTTACTCTTTTTCCACCCTGTAAATATCGCGATCCGGCGGCCGCTGACGGCCTCCCGTTTACGGAAGGCAACTTCTACCGACACAGACCTCAAGGGCCATCTATTATCTGTCGTTTGCAATGTCCGGGAACTCTACAGCTCGAATCTCGACCAGTCAACTGCAGTTTGAAGGTGTGATTTCGGAACTTTTAACCAAACCGACCAAATTGACGAGTACCCGCTTTTCCAATCCCCATCTCTCAAACGACAGACCTGCCGTTCGGCACGCTTGTATATCTATTAAAGGGCTTTCTTTTAAGCTATGAACGAGACCTCTAGCTCAAATACTTTGAACACGGGGGCCGTTCAAAGGTCAAAAAGCGGGTCGAAAACGGACGTCTCGGACTTTGGATCGGCCTGAAACTGGGTCTAACTGATGTATGGATCCAGTCCATCGACTCTTTGTCGTTAAGGGGTCTTCGAACTTGCCTCTCGTTCAAACGGGGCTGGATTATCTTGCTCGGAACGGTCTAGAGACGTGAAAGAAGCTTTTTGAAATAGACCATTTTCGACCGTCCCAGCGGCCCACTTGCGGTCGTCCGAAAGGGTTCAAACTCGGCATGCGTCCGGTTCGAACCTTGCCCTACGCGATGCCGTCCTCGGCCACTCTCCACCCGCACTCCTTCGGTCTCAAAAACGCGTTTGAAAAAGGTACCTTTTTGATGGCGCCTGCAGAATGCCGCATAGGCAACCCGTCGGTCACGCATGCACGACGTGTTGCCTACATTCGCGTTTCCTTCTTTCGGCTATATCTCGAGAACGGCTTGACCGATCGCGGCGAGTCAAATTCGAGGCGCTTCCGCACGTCAAGACGAAGCGTTTCGTGCCTCGCGGAGCCCTCTAGGACGTCCCGTTCGGATTTTGAAAATTTGACCGAGCCCCTTGTAGACCTTTACGCCGAGCGTCCTCACGGCCGAACCGTGGTAGCCAGGCGACTGACCGAGTCACGAGGCGATAGCGTGAGAGAGGACGAAGGCTGTAAAAGTTGAACGGTTCGGATCGGTCGAGAAATGTGCCCTCGCGGGCCGTCCAAACTTGTGCTTAAGATCACCCGCGGAAAACCGTCCCACCGCACTCGGACGGCCCTCCAGCCCAGGCGGCTCGACCGATCGGCCCCATTCAAAGCGTGGCCTCTAGAGGAAGGACGGGGCTTTCGTTTGAGCCATAGGACGACTCTCTAGCACGAGCGATACGCCCTGCAGCTCCGATACCGCGGGCCGGAGAGCGAGAATCGACCCAGGAAAGGGGGAAATTAGCGGTCCACTTGGGACTTGGCCACGGGCGGGGCTCCACGGGACTTGGGGTCGGATTAGCGGGCCGCAGCGGACTGGGGCGAGTCCGAGGCTGGCCCCACGGGACTCTGCTTCATTCCGAGCTGTCCGGACTCCGGGCCAGAGCAGAGCTCCCTCGGCCCTCCGCCCCTCGAGGCACTCTGCCGTATCCAGAGTCCCCTGGCCAAGGGCGGATCCAGGGACGGGTTCAGGGGGGGGCGACGTCGTGAAAGTTGCCTACCTACAGGGGTTATGTGCGACTTTTTGCCTACCTTTCAGGCGGCTTCACCGCCTTCAGGGGGGGGGGGCGACGCCCCCATCGCCCCCCCCCCCCCCCCCCCCCCTTGGATCCGCGCCTGCCCCTGGCTCTCGGCCGTCTCCCTGGCCCTCCGGCCTCCATCCACTCCCTCTCTACCTCTCCGAGTCCAGTCTCCTTGAGGGCGCCCTGGGTGCGGCGTGGCGTGACGTGCTTCAGCTGGCGACGGGCATTTAGGCTCCAGGTACTTGGGCGGGCTCGAACCAGAGCTTCTGTTCGTCCAGGACATGTTCAGACCGTGCTGTCAGAGTGCTGCCAGGGCGTGCGGCCGCAGCACATTCGCGCCGTCTCGGCTAGAGTTCCGTGACAGCGTGACGTGGACCTCTATAATGAAACTTTTCGAATTATAGACGTGCCTTTAAGCCGCTGCGGCGAACGTGTCAGGACTGCACCATTATAACACGTGTGGGGACCTCTATAATGAAACTTTTCGAATTATAGACGTGCCTTTAAGCCGCTGCGGCGAACGTGTCAGGACTGCACCATTATAACACGTGCGGGGACCTCTATAATGCAGTTTAAACCCATTATAGACGTGCCTTAAAGAGTTTAAACCCATTAAGGACGTGCCTTTAAGCCGTATGGGGGGAAGGTGTCAGGACTGCACCATTATAACACGTGTGGGGACCTCTATAATGCAGTTTAAACCCATTATAGACGTGCCCCAGGCCCGTGTGGGGCGAACGTGTCAGGACTGCACCATTATAACACGTGCGGGGACCTCTATAATGCAGTTTAAACCCATTATAGACGTGTCCCAGTCCCGTGTGGGGCGAACGTGTCAGGACTGCACCATTATGAGGTGTCAGGACTGCACCATTATAACACGTGCGGGGACCTCTCTCTCTCTCTCTCTCTCTCTCTCTCTCTCTCTCTCTCTCTCTCTCTCTCTCTCTCTCTCTCTCTCTCTCTCTCTCTCTCTCTCTCTCTCTCTCTCTCTCTCTCTCTCTCTCTCTCTCTCTCTCTCTCTCTCTCTCTCTCTCTCTCTCTCTCTTTCTTGCAGTGTGTGTGTGCCTGTGTGAGAGTCATTCTTTGACGGCGCGGCGACCCGAGTGAGTGCACATCGCCACCCCCTGCCACTTGGCCCTTCTCCGTTCCTCCCTCTCTGTCTGGCAGCAGATGACGCACACGACTAGGTCCCTAGTCGTGTGATGACGCCCGTACCTGCTTGCTGCTGTAAGAGTTCATCGTCTTGACGATATGTCTCTGCCGCGAGGGCCACCGCCAGCCCGCCAGACCGCCGCGCACCGTGACCATATGTGACACCTTTATGAATGTGGCCCGCCCCGCACCACCCCACCCCACCCCGCCCCGCCCCGCCCCGCCCCGCCACGCCAACTTGGTCCAGACAAAAAGATTTCGCGCCCGTTACGGGCACAGCCTGAGCAAATCTGAGCACAGCACGGGCGTGCACGGGCTCAGCACGGGCACAGCCTCTGGAGTGGCCGCGTCCCTCACGCATCACATTCGTGTCCGCCCGTCCGTTCCGGGTGTCTCATTTTTGGCGCGCTTTCTCTGCTTTCGCTTCGGGCCGGGCTTTCTGGGCGCCGCGTTTGGCCGAGGCCGCAATAACGCCTCGGCTTATTTAGTGCTTTGTCGAGCTTTCGGCTTGCCTTCTGCTCGCCTCGGCTTGCGGCCTGCGGCTTTCGGCTCTCGCTAAAAGGGTACTTGTTGCCCTGCAAACGAAGCGTACCGCGCCGTCCCCGGCACAGCAGAGTCGTTTTCGCCGCTCTTCGTTTTCGCCGCTCTGTCTGTCTCGCACTCATGGTGCGTCCCGTGCAGGTGCGAGAGAGACAGAGGTGAGAAGGACTCTCAGTCTGCAGAGCGGGCCATCTCGAGCGGCCGCGCCACCCTCTTGATCTATTTCGTGGAGAGGAGGGCGAGGAGGGTAGAAAGGGCCTTTCTGCGATGCCTTGGAGGAATGCACGGGACAATGCCAGCGGTGTGTCCGAGGTGGCGTGCCAAGAGGGGACGGTAAGCAACGCCCCGCCCCGCCCCACCCCGCCATGCTCTCAGCGTGCGCTCCCAATCGAAATCAACCAACTGACAAATTACAGGAGCAGGGGTGCATCTGCTATCTCCAGCAACCAGACAACTCCTATGGGTAACACCCCTCCCCCTCCCGGCGCGTTTTGAGCTCCAGCGTCGCTAAACAAGGCTCGAACCGAACGTGTGACCCCACCAATGGATTCCTCGTTCGGAGATCAATCCATTTGTGGGGGTCACACGTTCGGTTCGAGTCCCGTTCAGCGACTCTGGAGCTGAAAACGCGTCCGGGCTTTTGACCGCCTCCACCGTCCCAGCCGGTCAGCCTGCAGCGTAGGCAGCTAGCGCACACGTCTGCGAGGCGCACTGCCTACCCCGCTGGGCGATTGCGACCACAAGTGAAGTGATCGTCTGCCTTTCGGGCCCGCCCGGTCATGTCGGTGATACACCAGCACGTGACGGGGCGCTCACTCGCAGCGCAAGTTCGGTCACAAGTTCGGTTCGAGTCCCATTTAGCGACTCTGGAGCTCAAAACGCGTCTGGAGTTTTGTCTGCCTCCACCGGCTTCTGGCCCACTGTGTACCGTCCGATTCTCGGAGCAGGGCAGCGCGCGTGCAGTGCGGTGCAGTGCACCCACGCGAGCGAATGCGGCGTGCAGACACACAAAAACAAACGCAGGGCGAACTAGTCGAACTGGTAGTTCACGGCGGCGTTCTCTCTCCACTTTAACTTAACTTAAGCGCGGCCGCATCCCGGCCAGAACCTCTATAATTTAGTTTAAATCCATTATAGACGTGCCTTTGGCCCTTTCGGAGACGGCCTGTTGAGCGGGCTGGCCTACGCTGTTCTGGCCGACCCGTGGCAAGGCTGCGCGGTGCCGAGCTTGGTGGCGGCCAGCACTGCTTTTGTCACGGCCTCCCCGGCGACGCCCCACAGTGGGTCAGAAGAACGGTGGAGGCGGCCAAAGCTCCAGAGCCGCTAATCAGGCCTCGAACCGAACGTGTGACTGAACCCACCGATGGATTCCTCGTTCGAAGAGCAATCCATTGGTACGGACTCCCATTTAGCGACTCTAGAGCTCAAAACGCGTCTAGAGTTTTGGCCGCCTCCACTGGTCTTCTGGCCCACTGTGCGCCCCCGCGGGCCGCGGCGCGGCTTCCCTAACCACGAGGACGGCGGCCACCTGGAGTTCGGCAAGCACCACCACTAGACTGATTTCCGAGAGCCGCTTTCGTCGCTCTGTCTCTCTCGCACTCGAGGGGTGTGCCGTACCGGTGCGAGAGAGACAGAGTGACAAAAACGGCTCTCGGAATCAGTTTGCAGCACGGTGGGCACGGGCCCCGTTCCCCTAAAAATAACCCCCTCTGAAATAGCGCGCCGTGGCGGCCGTGGCGGCCCGTCGGGGGTGGGGCCGTGGTGGGGCGCTGGGCTGAGGGGTGGCCGCGGTGGGGGTGGGGGTGGGGGCGGGGGCGGGGGCGAGGGCGGGGCGCCTGCCGCCAGCCCGGTCGTCAAGCCCCGAGCCTCCCGAATATACAAGCGAGGGGGCGGGGGCGATTTAGAGGGGGATTATTTCACGCAGGCTGTATTTGCTGTCTCTCTCGCACCCCTCCGGCGCGCCCCATGAGTGCGAGAGAGACAGGGCGAAGGAAGTGCGGCTCGGATTCGGAATCGGGCTGCAGTCGACGAGTTCGGGAAAAGTACAGCACGCGTCCGCGCCAAGTCGCCGTCCGTAACTGCGGCGTCTCTTCGCTCTGTCTCTGTCGCACTCACGGGGCGACGCGGAGCGGTGCGAGAGAGACGGCACGATGTAAACGACTCTCGGAATCAGTCTGCAGAAGGGAAGGCCTGGAAGGCCGGCCAGGGAGATAAGCAGTGCCGTGGCGTTGCCTCAGCGTCCCCAGCAGCCAATCGGTCCGTCTCTCTCGCTCCCACACTGCCCGCCCTGCTGGTGCGACAGAGAGAGACGGAGCACTGACTGCCAGGGCGCGGTGCGTGGACGCGCTTCCTGTGCGCCAACCATTTACATTGAGATTCCGAATCACGCGGAGTCCCCCTCCCTTGTCACGCTCCCATACACACGAACACACACACGCACACACACGTACACCCTCGCCCTGCTTATGCGTGAGGGCCGCCAGGGCCGCGAGGGGTGGTTTATCGCCGTCATTTCCACAGGTGGATGCGCAGCGTCACGCCACTGGAGTGTCCGCGCCGCTCCACCTGCACACTGTAAGCGCGACGGCCAGGTCGGCCTGGGACTTTAGGGCGAGGAGTGTTGCGCTGCGAATCGTTCGCGTTCGGCTGGGATCCTTGGCGTCGCGGCGGCAGCGGCAAGCGGAAGTCAACAAGTGGCCTGCAGGCTGTCGCTCCGTCTCGCTCGCACTCACGGGGTGTCCCGTAGGGCCGCGGGGGTGCGAGAGAGACAGACGCCGGAATGAGCCCGCTGGCCTTTGCACACGGGGCAGGCCGGGCAGGCGTGTGTTCAAGGCGTGGCGAGCGAGGACTGTGCCCTGGCCGGCAGCCTGGCCGAACAGTGGTTCGGTCGCGCTGTCTCCCTCGCGCCCCGACGGCGCGCCCCGCGAGTGCGAGAGAGACGGAGCGTCGCCGTTCGGAAGCGGCCTGCTGGTGGTCAGTCAGGTCTGCGGAAAGGCGGAGGAGGTTTATCAGTGTTTGAACACGGCCGGCCCAGCCTGTGGCCCAGCCTGTGGCCCAGCCTGTGGCCCAGCCTGTCACTGCAGTGGGTCAGGCAGTCAGGCATTCACGCGCAGTGGCGCGGCAGCGTGGCAGCCCTGAAAACAAGACGCCGACACTGTCACTTTGGCGCCTGCGGGATTCGAACCCGCGAAAGGCGCCTAGCTGTCGGCGTCCGAACAAAGCGCCCCTGGGCAGCATGGACGCCGCGGTCTGTGATTGGCTCGCGGTGGCGGCGGGCGTCGCGACGCTCCATTGGCGGCCGCGGCGCCGCGGGGTGGTTATCGACCCGGCGCCGTCCGTGGGTGGCAAGGGGTGGCGCCGCGGCGGGTTGGTCAGCGGCCGCCATTTTGCACTTGTCCGCGTGCTGGCGGCCGGGGAGGGCGTCGACGGGCACCCCGCGGCCCCGACATGGCGGCGCGCCGCCCTCGCCCTGCGGGGCATGTCGCCCCACGTGGCCGCCAGGACGCCATGAAAGGCGTCTCTGTATCCGCCTGTCCGCCTCGACATGTGGCCGGGGGCTGCACTGCCGCCAGGCCGGCAGCGATTCGATGCTCGTCGCTCTGTCTCTCTCGCACCCATGCGGGAAGCTGCGCGAGTGCGACAGAGACGGCGGCGGAGTCTTCGGAATCGGTCTGATCTTGCGCCACTCGGCCCGCCGGTGGTTTTGGCAGCGCCCCCTCGGACTTGACGGCGTTGTCGTCCAGCAGCGGGGCGCCCACAGTGGGCCAGAAGACCGGTGGGGGCGGTCAAAATTGCGGGCGCGTTTAGAGCCCCAGGGTCGCTCTGGGACTCGGCCGAAACGTGTGACCCCACCAAAAGATTCCTTGTTCGCAGAGCAATCCATTGGTGGGGTCACACGTTCGCTTCGAGTCCTGTTCTGTTCAGCGACTCTGGAGCTCAAAACGCGTCTCAAACTGTGGCCGCGGCCGCCTCCACCGGTCTTCTGGCCCACTGTGGCGCCGCGACTGAAGCCTCCTTCCGCTCGGCATTGACGACGACGACGACGACGACGTCGACGAGGAAGTCCTTCGGCCGCGTCAGCGCTATTGACTCGCCGCGCCTCGTCGAGCCTCGAGTCGAGCCTCGAGCCACCCCGTTCCCGTTACCCCTACACAGCGACATCCTGCTTGCCCTGCGCGCGGCCCCGCGGCCTCCGCGGCCCCCCGGCGCAGAGGTGGGGCGGTGGGGCCCGCGGTGGCGGAGTGGGGTGGGGCGGGGCGGGGCGGGTGGCAGCGAGTTTAGCGTTGTCATGTCGGGGGGCGCGGCCGCGGCGCGGCGGTGGCGAACGCCTCGCTTTTTCGATGCGACGGCCGCGGTTCGACTCCCCACGCCCCTTCGCCCCGTTTTTTCGGAGAGGCCCCGTTTTAAACAGCTGGGGGCGCGACAAAGAAGAGTGCGCTCTAGGAATAAGAGGCGGCCTAAGGGGTTCCACCGCCGTGTGCGTACGGAGTGCATACTTAGAACAGATCCGGATATTTCCTCCAAAGAGTGTACTTCTAGAGAACACCCCGCTGCTGCCGTTGGAGTGTACCACTGTGTACTTCGGTGCACTTCCCTGTGTTCCCCGTGCACCGGCATGACCGCCGCCGCGCTCCGTCACTCCGTCGTCAAGGCTGTCTTTGCTTGCCGGGCGTTTTTCCCGGTCCATCCTCGCGTTCGACGGTTCGACGGCGGCGGTGCGGCCATGGTGCGGAGACACGCGGCGCGGCGCCGGGGGTCCCTGCCTGTCGTTGTTCAGACGTGGTGCGCGAAGTTGGGACGGCGCGACCCGGCCAGGGGGAGGGGGAGGGGCGGGGGGCCTCAGCCCTGGCCCTAAGGCCTGGTCCCCGCGTGCTGGTGGGGCGCGCAATGCATGCATATGCATTATCATGGGGCTCCCGACTGGCGGGGCTGCGGCTGGGCTGATTTCGAATGTCCCTCTCGCGCTCATGGGGCGGCCCGTAGGGGTGCGAGAGAGACAGAGCGACAGAGCCAGAGTCCGGAATCAGTCCGCCGCCGGCAACCGGCGGCGGCGCCCCCGTGTCGTTGCGTCTGCGTCGCCGTCCTCGCACACCCGCTTCACGCCCTCAGGTGTGCCCTCCCCTCCCCCTGCCCCACCCCTCCCGCCTCGCGCAGCCCCATTAGTGGCCGTGTGTGAAGAACATAAAGAAGCTCGACAAGGACACCACCGCGTCGACACCGGGACACCGCGTTACCGCGTCGCAGGGCCGGCGGCGGCAAGCGCCCCCCAGGACTCAGCGGCGTGGCCCGCAGGCCGCAGGGGCACCCACCACCACCCACACAGTGTGTGTAGACAAGAAACAGTCTAGAGGTGACGCGCGGCGGCGGGGATCGTCAAGGAATCCTCCACCCGGCCAGAGAAATGGTCGTCGGACAGCGTCGGTCAAGTGACAGGGCGCTACGCGTTTGTTGAATCACGGGCTTGACTTCGCAAACAAGGGCCGTCAGGGGAATGACGCATCCCTTTGCCTTCTTTCCCAAACAACAACAACATGGCGGAGCGGGTGAAGAGTGAGGGCGACTCCCCCGGCATAGGGGCCGCGACAAGGCTGGCTGGCGGCGTGGTGGGGCGCGGCGCGGCGGGGCCCGGCCGTTATCAGGAAGCGTCGCGAGTCTAGATAGCGGCCGCGGTGGCAAGCCTGGCCTGCCTGGCGGCCTGGCAGTCTGCAGGGTGGCAATCGCCAGGGCTGCCAGCCTCATTCGGAGCAGCGCGCTCACCACTTCGTCTCTCTCGCACTCACGGGGCGGCGCCAAGCGCGCCGGGCGGCACGCCCCACGTACACCGCGGAGACCGGCTCGTCGGTGATGACGTCATTAAGAGCGGCGCGCGTCTTCCCTCCAGCACCTCCAGCAACACGCCATGCACGTGTAGTTGCACATCCATGGGCATCTTTAATGATTGAAGAGAATAGCGGTACCGATTAGGGGAAGAAACTCTCATGGGTCTTCCCCCTTCAAAAATTTAAATCATATGGCTTGCTCAAGCTGCTGCTGATACACTAGCGTTGAAGCGGGCGCCACTACTCATAAATCGACGCTGTAACCGGCAGCCGCGAGAGGCCGCCCCCGCTGCGCCCGCAGCGCCATCTACCGACGTCCCCGCCAACTCCAACGACACCCCCAGCGAGGGCGGAGGGACACCGTTTCGTAAGGTGTTTCGGGGCGTGGTCAAGACCGGCCGGCGAGAGACTGCGCACTATAGTGTTAATAAGGTTGCCCGGGGAAAGGCCTCTATAATAAATTAATCTAGTTATAGAGGTGCCCAACAGGCACCGGGCCGTCGCGTCGGGTGCTAGTGCTGGGCTACCGAGCGGCGCGCGGAGTAGCGGCGCAGCGCGGCGTCTGCTTCGAACCCCGAGCAGCGCGCGGGGTAGCGACGAGGCGGGACGTCAGCCGCCGCAGGGAGTAGCGGCGCTGCGGCTCTGAGTTACGTTTCCCATTTTGATCAATTTTATTTCTTGTATTATGTTCTTTTATTCAGTCCTTTCTTTTAATGTCCACTAAGCTTCTCAAATCCAGTTTTTAGCCTTGTTTTATAATTAATTCAGATGTACCTTTGGTCATTTTATTCATGTTTTAAATGTTTCTTTTAACCCCTGGTACTCACATGCGCGTGCAGTACCTCAACATCTACGTGCTGCCGCCTTGGCCATGTGGCTCACCAAGCCGGTGCGGGTCCCCTTCGACCCCTGCAGACTGATTCCGAGAGACGTTTTCGTCGCTCTGTCTCTCTCGCACCCATAAGGGACCATGAGGGACGCCCTATGAGAACGAGAAAGAGCGGCGAAAACGATTCTCGGAATCAGTCTGCTGGTGTTGCCGAAGGACCACGGCGGTCTCAGACTCCAGGACCCCGCCAGGCACGGGGACTGGCCTTGACGGTGGCCCCTAGCTCGTCCAGTACGAAGGGGCACAGCACTGCCTCGCTGTCCGCACTGTCCAGGAACGGCACCGCGCCGTCCGTCGAGAAGCGGCGTCTCGAAGCCCTCGCTGCTGGGCGCCGGGTGGTTAGGTTAGGACTTGTTGCAAGAAATAAAGTTGCCAAGAGAGTTGATTAACAAATTATTTGACTAATTCTTTTAATAAATCTTGTGGGTGACTGGTAAATTGATTCCTTAAATATATCTTTGTGGGTGGCTGGTAAATTGATAACATCGATTATATCTATATTTCATTCACATACTAATGCCCATCAACTGATTGTTCTCCACTTTCAAAACTAAAAAAAAACAACAGAAACCATTCAAATTAAATAAACAAAGTTTCTAGAAGCATAACGGCACAGTACTTCTGTCACAGGTGCTGGTCTCTTACCTTTCCAATTTGCATAGCCTACACTGACAATGTCATTATTCTTCAAACAAGTTTTGGATAAGGGCTTGATCTTGATGTAGTTGACATATGAATGGGGTGAGAGCTGGTTGATTAGCACCAATTGGGACAAACTGTCTTCCACAAGCTGTTCTACAACGATGAGGTGAACTGGATGTAATCTTTGGTCGGGCCCAATCCTCACATTGCATGGACTTGCTGTACCAACAACACAAGGAGTTCTCAATAGAATGTCTTTTTTCTCTGGAATGACAGAAACATTGCAAACGATTAACAAAACCAAACATGTAGCACATTGGAGGTATAAAAGTGGGTCTCGTTCGTTACCACGTTATTGAGTGAAGAGATGTTCAACTCAGTATACACGTTTAGAGAATAATTTAATAGTAAGAAACCGACATGGGGCTTGATTCCTGGCTTAATCAGCGAATCTCAATGCTCTTAAGTACACTTCCAGTATTTTGTTTAAAGGATTCTACTAAGTTGAAAAAAAGTCCAGTCGGGTACAAACTCTCGGTTGGTTAGAACATCTCATCACACACATGTACACGTATATGCGATGAAAGGAAAAGACTCGTTTCTTATTCCTAATACCGTTGCAAAACGGGGAAAGAACGAGTAAAAAGGCCAATTCTGATTAAAGGAAGTTGAATACAGACCTCCACAGAGCTTCGCTCTTTTAACAGCTTCAGTTGTTTCATAACCTCTTCGTCGCTTACGAGCAGCTGGAAGATAAAGACATAGATTAAGCTCAAACAAAAGCTATTGCTCTGTTGCGTCAAAGTCAATTCTTTTTTTTAACTCAGGGTTAAAAGGCATGTGTGGTGTCAGGGTTAGCAGACAACAACACCAAACTCAGGCGGAAAAAAGTATCTTTTACCTGTGCTTCTAATTGGCATGTTGGGAACTTTGAAGATATGCTCTTCACTTTCTTTAGACATTACAATCATTAAAACAGATATAAATACTCTGACAATGTATAATAACAACAGTAAACAGTACGTAATGACGCAAACGGCAAACGGGGCGCAAAAGCAGAAGAAGAAAGGAAGAAGCGGCCAGAACAGCCAACGTAGACATACGGTATGAAAACGGGGCTTATTAACTACCTGCGCTGCGTTTTTCTGCCAAAATTTATTACTGGTTAAAATAAAACGAAGATTATTTTCATGATTAAAGCCCGTCAAAATAAGACGATTTTGGGAACTGGTTCAGCGGCGAACGCCTTCCCTACAAGGCGGTGAGCCTGCCCTAGAGGCCTAGCCTTGTTAGGTTGGCGTTCTGCAAGAGTGCGGTAGTTTGAAAATTCGTTTCGTTCTGATCGTTCTACATTGTGCTCTAGAAGCGCCGCGCTGATTCGAGTCATTCATCATTCGTAATGTGAGTATATCTCGAAGCTGGGCGCGACGGCTAAGCCTATGAAGTTTCCAAAAGTACCTGGGCGCGACGGCTAAGCCTATGAAGTTTCCAAAAGTACCGTTTTAGAGGTGTTATAGAGGTTAAGGCGCGTATCTAGGTGACGCGACTGGTGCAAAAACTGATCTATGTGGCTAGGGCATTTCAGAAAAAATCGTCAATTCGTACCCGGTAGCGCCAACATTATATACTCTAGCAATATCTCCAACTAATCTTGTTGTTTTGCTCCGGTAGAGAACTCTGATACATCTGCACTCGCTCTCTCCTGAGATTAGTCATCTCGCATTATACTTTGTCTCGTAAACTGGCTTTAATCAGCCTTCTTTTAATTGGGTCTTTTCATGTCACCTGTCATAAAATATTGCAATAAATATTATTTAATGAACTCAATTCAAATGAAAGTGACATGAAAGGCGTCACAGACTTAAGTAACGCAATGCATATCCATACTTAACTTTCCGATAAATCTGCGCTGTGTCATGTAGCAAGGACCTGCCCTGTGCATCACGATTTCAACTGCAATATGGTTCAGCACGTCCCTCTTGTTGATTTTCTGTGCCAGCACGGGAAGAAACCAGCTTGCATTGTCTGTGAAGGGGCTGCTGTTAGATATATTCAGTATTTTCTTGGAAAGCTGGAGCCTGCGAAACTGCATCAATATTTGAAGGAATGCTTGTAACAGTTTTTAAATGTTTGTTTATTTCATAATTTGATTAAATGCATTAATTAATTAATGCGATTAAATGCATCATAAAGGTCTTTCCCTGTCATGGCTCCGCATAGTCATTTAAGAGTATGCAGTCCAACTAGCCCAACAGCCATTGGTACGGACTCCCATTTAGCGACTCTGGAGCTCAAAACGCGCCTCGAAATTTAACTCGCTCCCCGCAAACAGCCAACAGCGCCGCGCGCCGCGCTGCCGGTCTATAATTCCCCCGGCTCGACCGGCTCGAAGGCTCGAACCGAACGTGTGACCCCACCAATGGATTCCTCGTTCGGAGATCAATCCATTTGTGGGGGTCACACGTTCGGTTCGAGTCCCGTTCAGCGACTCTGGAGCTGAAAACGCGTCCGGGCTTTTGACCGCCTCCACCGTCCCAGCCGGTCAGCCTGCAGCGTAGGCAGCTAGCGCACACGTCTGCGAGGCGCACTGCCTACCCCGCTGGGCGATTGCGACCACAAGTGAAGTGATCGTCTGCCTTTCGGGCCCGCCCGGTCATGTCGGTGATACACCAGCACGTGACGGGGCGCTCACTCGCAGCGCAAGTTCGGTCACAAGTTCGGTTCGAGTCCCATTTAGCGACTCTGGAGCTCAAAACGCGTCTGGAGTTTTGTCTGCCTCCACCGGCTTCTGGCCCACTGTGTACCGTCCGATTCTCGGAGCAGGGCAGCGCGCGTGCAGTGCGGTGCAGTGCACCCACGCGAGCGAATGCGGCGTGCAGACACACAAAAACAAACGCAGGGCGAACTAGTCGAACTGGTAGTTCACGGCGGCGTTCTCTCTCCACTTTAACTTAACTTAAGCGCGGCCGCATCCCGGCCAGAACCTCTATAATTTAGTTTAAATCCATTATAGACGTGCCTTTGGCCCTTTCGGAGACGGCCTGTTGAGCGGGCTGGCCTACGCTGTTCTGGCCGACCCGTGGCAAGGCTGCGCGGTGCCGAGCTTGGTGGCGGCCAGCACTGCTTTTGTCACGGCCTCCCCGGCGACGCCCCACAGTGGGTCAGAAGAACGGTGGAGGCGGCCAAAGCTCCAGAGCCGCTAATCAGGCCTCGAACCGAACGTGTGACTGAACCCACCGATGGATTCCTCGTTCGAAGAGCAATCCATTGGTACGGACTCCTATTTAGCGACTCTGGAGCTCAAAACGCGTCTAGAGTTTTGGCCGCCTCCACCGGTCTTCTGGCCCACTGTGCGCCCCCGGGGACGCGGAGCTCCTCCGTCGGTTCGCTTCCAGAGCCCTGCAGGGGCCTGGCTGCGCTCGGTGACACACTCAACTCCACTCGAGTGTCGGTGCTTCCCTCACTAAGTAACAGTGAGAGGCTCATGCTTGACAGAGCCGTTTGTTGAACGTCCATCCTTAAACCTTAAACCTACCAGGGCAGCAAGAAAGCTGAGCAGGTCGACAGTTCCTTTAGGTGCAGCTTGCACCATAAATGCCCTCGTACGGCCCGCGGCCCGCGTGACCCCTCCGGCCGGCCCCTCCCGCGCACAGTGCCGCGCGGCGCGACAGGCCCGACGGCCCCCCCTCCCCCTCGGCCGCGCCGTCGCGGCGTCGCGGCCACTGTTCGGGCCGTCATAAACGGCGCTCAGCACGTCCCCAATTTTTACGACGGCCAATGGATCGGAGACTTGAGTGAATGTGCGCCTTGCAAACGGTGACAGTATTTGTTTAGGGTCGCAGAGCAAGAGTTCGTGATGAGCTCGGCCTGAGTCAAGCCTCTAATTTGAGTTCCGGTCTGATTCACGATTTCCTTTCTCAATCAACAACTAAAGCCCAGCTTGACCTTGCCCTGAGCTGTAGCGTAGCTTCCAGCAGAGGTTTTTTTTGGTCATTAGTGTATGAGTTCTGTAAGGTGATTTCATTCACAGTTTTCATTAGGATAAGACTTAGTTTAAGGATCCTCAGAGTGTGTCAGTGCCTGTGATTGTTGTATTTTCGGCAAAAAGTTTCGATTCGTTCCCTGCAAGGGCGTGGCCGCACGGGCCCCGTGGCGGACCTTGGAGTAATACTCGGGGCTCGAACCGAACGTGTGACCCCACCCATGGATCGCTCTCTGAACGGTGAGTCCAAAGGTGGGGTCACACGCTCGGCTCGAGTCCTGTTTAGCGACTCTGCAGCTCAAAACGTGTCCAGAGTTTTGTCCGCCTCCACCGGTCTTCTGACCCACTGTGCGGCGGTGGGTGGACTGGCTGCTGTTGCCGGTTGATAGTAGTGTGTCCCTTTCTCCTTGTTTGTAAAAACAAGGGCCAGTTATCAGCCCTGTGGGCCTGGCCTGCCTGGCCGGTCCATGATGGGTGGGCCCGCTGGGTGCCGTGGCCTCGCCGCCGCGCCGCCGCGCCGCCGCGCTGCTGCAGACTGAGAGTCGCTTTCGTCGCTCCGTCTCTCTCGCACCTACACGGGACGCCCCATGAGTGCGAGCGAGACAGAGCGACGAATGCGCCTCTCGGAATGGGTCTGGCTGGAGTCCCGTATCCGCTGCTGCCAGCCGTGTGTGCGGCCGCGGTCGTCCTGGATGGCTGGGAGACGCCGGGCTCTGTTTCGGCCTGGCTGTGGCCGCGGTTTTGTTTCACTTTCGAACTGATAACGCATCACGCCCGGGCGCCTGCCGGCGCTGCGCAACCCGGAGTGGGTAACCCCTCGGCCAAAACTCTAGACGCGTTTCGAGCTCCAGAGTCGCTGAATGGGACTCGAACCGAACGTGTGACCCCACCAATGGATTGCTCTCCGAACGAGGAATCCATTGGTGGGGTCACACGTTCGGTTCGAGTCCCGTTTAGCGACTCTGGAGCTCAAAACGCGTCCCAGGGTTTTGACCGCCTCCACCGGTCTTCTGGCCCACTGTGCGTCAAGGTGCGGCAACGATGCACGGCGCCGACAAGGCACCCAGCCGACCTCGGCGTCGGCACGAGCCGTTTCAAGTCGGCGAGTCGGCGCCGCGTCGCGAAATCGCCGGGGAAAACAACTCCTCAAAGGCGTTCCCGGGCGTGGCCTTCCGTGAGGGGGCCGGGCTGACTGGGGCACTGGCGGGGCCGGCGGGCCCTGGGCCAATCGCCGAAGGGAGTCACCGGAAAATAAGGAGAGCACGCCTTTGTGCGCGCGACCGAGCCGAGCCGTGCCGAGCCGTGCCGAGGCGGGCCGCGCGACGCTTGCATCGCCGGATATCAATCAAATCCAACCCCTTCGCAGCGCCTCGCCTTGCCTCGCCCCGCAGCCACCGTCGACCGGAAGCAGCGGGACAATCACGGAGATGTACGGCGCAACACGTGGGAGGCAAACACGGTGAAGGGGGGATCGGTGCGTTTCTGCGAAACGCGAGGGGGTAACGACTGGTAAATTTCGTGTCAGCCGGATTACGGATTACCCCGGATTACCTCGGATTACCCCCAAATTACCTCCGGATTACAACAAAAAAATCCTGGATTACCTCAGGATTACCCCGGATTACCTAAAAATTTTCCCGGATTACCCCGGATTACCTCAAAATTTCGGGTTATCCGGATTACGGATTACCAATTTACTGTCAGCCGGATTCACGAAGTCGTTACCCCCTCGGCGAAACGGCAGCGCAGGGGGCAGCGCGTTTGCTACTGGCGCTGAAGTCATGGGTTCGACTACCACCCCCTGCTCCTTTTTTTTCTCGCCAAGATCGTTGCGTTTGTTGGCGTGGTGTGGTTGCTGCGAGAGGACACGCTGGCCGGGGGTGCCTGGGTGTAAAATCGCCAGCGACGTCGCCTCGCTCTCTGTGATCCGGCACAAAGCATGCGCACGGCAGAGGTCCTTTCCGTTGACTTGTCTGCACGGCGCGAGAAGCAGGCCAGGGTCCGGTCCGGCACGGAATCCTGCCGGGGAAGGGACGGGTCTCTTTTCGGAATGCGGGCGGCGTGGCCCCGGCGGGCTGGGCCCCGGCGGGCTGGGCCCCGGCTGGCTGGGCCCCGGCTGGCTGGGCCCCGGCGGGGTCCGTCCCCGGCTGTCCTCGTGGATTACCCGCGGTAACGCCGTCTCTTGCAAGGGATTCCTTCCTTGGATCCCGCAGACTGGCTTGCGTCGGATTCCCCGTGGAGCACCGCGGAGCGGCAGCGCGTCCCTGGCGCGGCATGGCACGGCACGGCACGGCGTGCCTCGCTGCCCGGAGCTGACTTTGCAAGTTAAGAGGGTTGTGTTGGTGCGCGGCGCGGCGGCCCGCGGCTCCTTTGCCGCGACCCGAATGACCCGCCCGACCTTATTTCCGAGGGACGGCTGCCAACCCTCCCCGCCGACCCGCCCCGCCGACCCACCCCGCCGACCCACCCCGCCGACCCTTGCCCAAATCAAGGCTGATCCTCGGACGACGTCACACGTCTCCCTCAGCATTCCCGCCACGCAGCGCCGGTCGGGCAGCGCAGCGCGCCCTGCCGGCTGTTTCTTGTAGCGCACCTCGGAGGGGACAGGACAGACACTGGAATGCGCGGAGCGTCCTCCTCGACCCTCGAGTCGAGCTGCTTCTTCTCCTGTTGCCCGAAGGACCGTTTCGTCGCTCTGTCTCTCTCGCACTCCTCCGGGACGCCCCGTGAGTGCGAGAGAGACAGAGCGACATCCTCGGAGCAGGGGGCGGCAACGGCCTCGGAAGCGCGTGAAGCCATGCGCGAGGGAGGTGCAGAGGTAACTTATTTTGCTTCGATTGGAAGATCTAGCCCGTTGATTGCAAAACGCTTTGCGCAGATCAAAAGAGCACAAAATTTAAGGTGCATTAGGCTTAGTAGACTGCTCGATACTTCCACTTCAACCGCACACAAGGACGGAATCATTTACATCAACATGGCGCATTCGAGTTTTTCCTGAATTTTATGATTTCTCGTGTTTTTCGGAGTTTTCACTGCACCTTAGTATAAAGTCAGGGGGGAGTTTCGAGAAGAGCAATTGGCCTAATGCACCCTCAATTTCAAGCCCTTTGCATCGGTGCAAAGCGTTTTGAAAAACACTGTCCAGTTTTCATGATCTCGAACAAGTGCGCAACCTCTGCA
The DNA here is from genome assembly GCF_012932325.1 of Thrips palmi. NCBI lineage: Eukaryota > Metazoa > Arthropoda > Insecta > Thysanoptera > Thripidae > Thrips > Thrips palmi. The sequence goes on along the minus strand of NW_023144630.1, from coordinate 7,176,345 downwards.
CTGACGGCGCTGACTTTTTTATTTCTGTCCTGTTATTATTTCCTGAAGGTGAACGAGCGTTTGAGGAGAAAAGCTGGAAAAGTCGCCATTATCAAGATACAGGTGAGCATTTGACTGTCTTAATAGTCTGGTTTAGTTGTAGTTCATTTTCCACTATGAATTTTTCATTCAGTTATTGAATTTTTTTTTAGCTTAAGGGAGTTAGTAGCTTCTTTGCGGCCATTAAGAAGCCTTGTAAAGGTTAGGCCCATCAGTTACTTTTGAAAGTGAAATTCAGTTCGATAGTTTGGAATTGATCACTCAATAATGATAAAGTTACTAAATTTTTGCTTGCAGGTTACCATGGACCAATTCATCAATTTTTGGGGCGATAGTGTGCCCACGGACCCCGAGAAGACAGCCAACATCCTTAGGCAACTGGGACGCCTTCAAAACTATCCGCTTGTCTTTGAGACTATAATGGACTTATTGTCCATTTCCGATAAATCTGCGCTGTGTCATGTAGCAAGGACCTGCCCTGTGCATCACGATTTCAACTGCAATATGGTTCAGCACGTCCCTCTTGTTGATTTTCTGTGCCAGCACGGAAGGAAACCAGCTTGCATTGTCTGTGAAGGGGCTGCTGTTAGATATATTCAGTATTTTCTTGGAAAGCTGGAGCCTGCGAAACTGCATCAATATTTGAAGGAATGCTTGTAACAGTTTTTAAATGTTTGTTTATTTCATAATTTGATTAAATGCATTAAAGTATTAATTAGATTAAATGCATCATAAAGGTCTTTCTCTGTCACGCCCCGAAACAAAGATCGTCAACGGGTGGATCGTGCTCCCGAATGTCGGTGTCGCCAAATCTACATCACAAATTTTCCATAAAAAATAAGGGGCCTTGGCCAGGGAAGGCAGGCAGGGCCGAGCGCGCCCTCGGACCCCACAAGCCCCACAAGCCCTTAAGGCCCTTCAGGGTGATAATGGCGGGAAAGGGCCTCAATCATCGTGCTTTAATCCGGTGGCGTTGGCCCTTCGCACACACTGTAACGTGTAACGCGGTATTCAATTTGCACGCCACAGTGCTGCCAGCAGACCGGCGCAGGCGGTCGCAAAACTCTAGGCGCGTTTTGAGCTCCAGCGTCGCTAAACAAGGCTCGAACCGAACGTGTGACCCCACCAATGGATTCCTCGTTCGGAGATCAATCCATTTGTGGGGGTCACACGTTCGGTTCGAGTCCCGTTCAGCGACTCTGGAGCTGAAAACGCGTCCGGGCTTTTGACCGCCTCCACCGTCCCAGCCGGTCAGCCTGCAGCGTAGGCAGCTAGCGCACACGTCTGCGAGGCGCACTGCCTACCCCGCTGGGCGATTGCGACCACAAGTGAAGTGATCGTCTGCCTTTCGGGCCCGCCCGGTCATGTCGGTGATACACCAGCACGTGACGGGGCGCTCACTCGCAGCGCAAGTTCGGTCACAAGTTCGGTTCGAGTCCCATTTAGCGACTCTGGAGCTCAAAACGCGTCTGGAGTTTTGTCTGCCTCCACCTGCTTCTGGCCCACTGTGTACCGTCCGATTCTCGGAGCAGGGCAGCGCGCGTGCAGTGCGGTGCAGTGCACCCACGCGAGCGAATGCGGCGTGCAGACACACAAAAACAAACGCAGGGCGAACTAGTCGAACTGGTAGTTCACGGCGGCGTTCTCTCTCCACTTTAACTTAACTTAAGCGCGGCCGCATCCCGGCCAGAACCTCTATAATTTAGTTTAAATCCATTATAGACGTGCCTTTGGCCCTTTCGGAGACGGCCTGTTGAGCGGGCTGGCCTACGCTGTTCTGGCCGACCCGTGGCAAGGCTGCGCGGTGCCGAGCTTGGTGGCGGCCAGCACTGCTTTTGTCACGGCCTCCCCGGCGACGCCCCACAGTGGGTCAGAAGAACGGTGGAGGCGGCCAAAGCTCCAGAGCCGCTAATCAGGCCTCGAACCGAACGTGTGACTGAACCCACCGATGGATTCCTCGTTCGAAGAGCAATCCATTGGTACGGACTCCCATTTAGCGACTCTAGAGCTCAAAACGCGTCTAGAGTTTTGGCCGCCTCCACTGGTCTTCTGGCCCACTGTGCGCCCCCGCGGGCCGCGGCGCGGCTTCCGTAACCACGAGGACGGCGGCCACCTGGAGTTCGGCAAGCACCACCACTAGACTGATTTCCGAGAGCCGCTTTCGTCGCTCTGTCTCTCTCGCACTCGAGGGGTGTGCCGTACCGGTGCGAGAGAGACAGAGTGACAAAAACGGCTCTCGGAATCAGTTTGCAGCACGGTGGCCACGGGCCCCGAAAGGCCAAATCCAGCTGACTCGCGTGTCCTGCGGTACATCCTGCCGGCCCGCACTGCGATGAGTCGTGCGTCGTGCTGTCTCTCTCGCACTCGCGGGGCGTGCCGAGTGGGATCGAGAGGGACGGAGAGACTGCCGTAAGTCAGCGAGGCGTGATGCGTGCGTCGCGCCGGCTGGCCTATTTTTGGGCAAAATGAGTGCCGTGCATCCGGCACCTGCCTCGCGACCCGCTCCGTGGCCCGCCGGCCCACAGTGGGCCAGACGTCGGTGGAGCGGCCAAAACTCTAGACGCGTTTTGAGCTCCAGAGTCGCTAAATGTGACTCAAATTAAACGTGAATCCGTTGGTGGGGTCACACGTTCGGTTCGGGTCCCATTTAGCGTCTCTGGAGCTCAAAACGCGTCTAGAGTTTTGGCCGCCTCCACCGGTTTTCTGGCCCACTGTGCGCCCCCGGGGACGCGGAGCTCCTCCGTCGGTTCGCTTCCACAGCCCTGCAGGGGCCTGGCTGCGCTCGGTGGCCTCCCCCCAACCCCGCGCGCCCCCCAAATCGCCACCCACTGCCACCCGCCCGGAGTGCTGCCTGTGTAGAAGGGGTTACCGTTACATGTCGGGGTCGTCCTGCATCTCCTCTAGCTCCCTGAGTGCTAGCTCCGCGCGTGCTTGCTCCTCCAGGCGCTCCTCGCGTCGCTCGTTGGCTCTCCGTCTCTTGGCGTGCTGTTTGGTGTCGTAGGGGCAGGGGTAATCCCGGAACCGCCTCTTCTCCCTTGCGACGGCGTCTCGGTCGTGTTGGAACTCCTCCCTTGTGACGTCAGGGGGTAAAATGCGCACGACGTCCTCTTGCACCTGCTTGACGTACCGCTAGGCCGTCTTGACGCCGCCCCCGGGGCGTGCACCCCGGGGGATCGCGGAGAACCCTCCGGTATGTTACGTTGCCCACCTGCAGGCCGTCCCCGTGCGCCGGTGCTCTCGGGTCCCGTGACACCGCCATGAACTCCGGTTTTGGTGAGATGTGCAGCCCATACTGCGCCGCGTTGTCCCGTAGTTTGGCACCTGCCCGCGCCAGTTCTTCTTTTGTCTCCGCGACGATGGCGACGTCGTCCGCGAAGCCTAGGAGGACGGGCCGCTCCAGCAGCTCCGGGTGTTGCTGTTCCTCGTGGAGCTCCCCGGCCGCTCCTTCTAGCGCTATGTTGAACAGCATTGGCGCTATGGGCTCGCCTTGCTTGAGCCCCGAGTCCACCGATAAGCGATACACTGCCAACAAAAAGTTTCAAGTGTGCGTCCGCTGTCATCAGAGGGTGTTCTGGAAACCCCCGACAGTTGACGATTGCACTGTCGTCCTGTTTAACACCTGCTATAAGAAAAAATGTACTAAGTATTACAAGAATCTAGCAAGGAGGGTGACCAACGCCAGGACATCCAACCGCTGTCGGAAGGCGGAGAGTCTTCTGAAAACAGTGCTCACTCCAAAACACTGAACGCAAGGACCTACCAACCCAACTGGACGCGCAAGGGAGGAAGCAAGAAGCCCTAGGGTGCGGTCAACAAGTGGATGCCAGGCCGCACCCCACCCCCACCCCCCCCCCGGCAGAGGAGAGGGGGGAGGTGTGACAGGTGTGACGTCCGTGTGATCATTGAATTCCGGCGCCCGCTTTGTCATGCCTCCCTGTGTGTACGAATCATCGCCGCTGACAGCGCCCTGGACAGCGCCCTGGTGTGTGTGTGTGTGTGTGTGTGTGTGTGTGTGTGTGTGTGTGTGTCACACACCTGTGACAAACTTGTGACACATGTGTGTGGTGCGCGGCCCCGTGCCCGCGCTGCCAGGGTTCATTCCTACGCAACCGCGATTCCGCCACAGCGGGCGAAACGGGGGCCGAAGGGATGCGAGACACGGCACCACGCGGCCGCGCCGGAGTTGACTTTGTTACGGGCCTTCGCTAAGACGGCGCGTCTATAATGGATTTAAACTACATTATAGAGGTTGTGTCTCTTCACTTTAACTTACATGGCCCCACACGGGCCTGGGGCACGTCTATAATGCAAAAAGTTGCATTATAGAGGTCCCCGCACGTCTTATAATGGACCAGTCCTGACACCTTAGCCCCACATAGGCCTTGGGACACGTCTTAGCAAAGACCTCTATAATGTAGTTTAACTCCGCTTGCCGCTGCCGCCGCGACGCCAAGGATCCCAGCCCCACCACGCCGCCAGCCAGCCTTGTCGCGGCCCCTATGCCGGGGGAGTCGCCCTCACTCTTCACCCGCTCCGCCATGTTGTTGTTGTTTGGGAAAGAAGGCAAAGGGATGCGTCCTTCCCCTGACGGCCCTTGTTTGCGAAGTCAAGCCCGTGATTCAACAAACGCGTAGCGCCCTGTCACTTGACCGACGCTGTCCGACGACCATTTCTCTGGCCGGGTGGAGGATTCCTTGACGATCCCCGCCGCCGCGCGTCACCTCTAGACTGTTTCTTGTCTACACACACTGTGTGGGTGGTGGTGGGTGCCCCTGCGGCCTGCGGGCCACGCCGCTGAGTCCTGGGGGGCGCTTGCCGCCGCCGGCCCTGCGACGCGGTAACGCGGTGTCCCGGTGTCGACGCGGTGGTGTCCTTGTCGAGCTTCTTTATGTTCTTCACACACGGCCACTAATGGGGCTGCGCGAGGCGGGAGGGGTGGGGCAGGGGGAGGGGAGGGCACACCTGAGGGCGTGAAGCGGGTGTGCGAGGACGGCGACGCAGACGCAACGACACGGGGGCGCCGCCGCCGGTTGCCGGCGGCGGACTGATTCCGGACTCTGGCTCTGTCGCTCTGTCTCTCTCGCACCCCTACGGGCCGCCCCATGAGCGCGAGAGGGACATTCGAAATCAGCCCAGCCGCAGCCCCGCCAGTCGGGAGCCCCATGATAATGCATATGCATGCATTGCGCGCCCCACCAGCACGCGGGGACCAGGCCTTAGGGCCAGGGCTGAGGCCCCCCGCCCCTCCCCCTCCCCCTGGCCGGGTCGCGCCGTCCCAACTTCGCGCACCACGTCTGAACAACGACAGGCAGGGACCCCCGGCGCCGCGCCGCGTGTCTCCGCACCATGGCCGCACCGCCGCCGTCGAACCGTCGAACGCGAGGATGGACCGGGAAAAACGCCCGGCAAGCAAAGACAGCCTTGACGACGGAGTGACGGAGCGCGGCGGCGGTCATGCCGGTGCACGGGGAACACAGGGAAGTGCACCGAAGTACACAGTGGTACACTCCAACGGCAGCAGCGGGGTGTTCTCTAGAAGTACACTCTTTGGAGGAAATATCCGGATCTGTTCTAAGTATGCACTCCGTACGCACACGGCGGTGGAACCCCTTAGGCCGCCTCTTATTCCTAGAGCGCACTCTTCTTTGTCGCGCCCCCAGCTGTTTAAAACGGGGCCTCTCCGAAAAAACGGGGCGAAGGGGCGTGGGGAGTCGAACCGCGGCCGTCGCATCGAAAAAGCGAGGCGTTCGCCACCGCCGCGCCGCGGCCGCGCCCCCCGACATGACAACGCTAAACTCGCTGCCACCCGCCCCGCCCCGCCCCACCCCACTCCGCCACCGCGGGCCCCACCGCCCCACCTCTGCGCCGGGGGGCCGCGGAGGCCGCGGGGCCGCGCGCAGGGCAAGCAGGATGTCGCTGTGTAGGGGTAACGGGAACGGGGTGGCTCGAGGCTCGACTCGAGGCTCGACGAGGCGCGGCGAGTCAATAGCGCTGACGCGGCCGAAGGACTTCCTCGTCGACGTCGTCGTCGTCGTCGTCGTCAATGCCGAGCGGAAGGAGGCTTCAGTCGCGGCGCCACAGTGGGCCAGAAGACCGGTGGAGGCGGCCGCGGCCACAGTTTGAGACGCGTTTTGAGCTCCAGAGTCGCTGAACAGAACAGGACTCGAAGCGAACGTGTGACCCCACCAATGGATTGCTCTGCGAACAAGGAATCTTTTGGTGGGGTCACACGTTTCGGCCGAGTCCCAGAGCGACCCTGGGGCTCTAAACGCGCCCGCAATTTTGACCGCCCCCACCGGTCTTCTGGCCCACTGTGGGCGCCCCGCTGCTGGACGACAACGCCGTCAAGTCCGAGGGGGCGCTGCCAAAACCACCGGCGGGCCGAGTGGCGCAAGATCAGACCGATTCCGAAGACTCCGCCGCCGTCTCTGTCGCACTCGCGCAGCTTCCCGCATGGGTGCGAGAGAGACAGAGCGACGAGCATCGAATCGCTGCCGGCCTGGCGGCAGTGCAGCCCCCGGCCACATGTCGAGGCGGACAGGCGGATACAGAGACGCCTTTCATGGCGTCCTGGCGGCCACGTGGGGCGACATGCCCCGCAGGGCGAGGGCGGCGCGCCGCCATGTCGGGGCCGCGGGGTGCCCGTCGACGCCCTCCCCGGCCGCCAGCACGCGGACAAGTGCAAAATGGCGGCCGCTGACCAACCCGCCGCGGCGCCACCCCTTGCCACCCACGGACGGCGCCGGGTCGATAACCACCCCGCGGCGCCGCGGCCGCCAATGGAGCGTCGCGACGCCCGCCGCCACCGCGAGCCAATCACAGACCGCGGCGTCCATGCTGCCCAGGGGCGCTTTGTTCGGACGCCGACAGCTAGGCGCCTTTCGCGGGTTCGAATCCCGCAGGCGCCAAAGTGACAGTGTCGGCGTCTTGTTTTCAGGGCTGCCACGCTGCCGCGCCACTGCGCGTGAATGCCTGACTGCCTGACCCACTGCAGTGACAGGCTGGGCCACAGGCTGGGCCACAGGCTGGGCCACAGGCTGGGCCGGCCGTGTTCAAACACTGATAAACCTCCTCCGCCTTTCCGCAGACCTGACTGACCACCAGCAGGCCGCTTCCGAACGGCGACGCTCCGTCTCTCTCGCACTCGCGGGGCGCGCCGTCGGGGCGCGAGGGAGACAGCGCGACCGAACCACTGTTCGGCCAGGCTGCCGGCCAGGGCACAGTCCTCGCTCGCCACGCCTTGAACACACGCCTGCCCGGCCTGCCCCGTGTGCAAAGGCCAGCGGGCTCATTCCGGCGTCTGTCTCTCTCGCACCCCCGCGGCCCTACGGGACACCCCGTGAGTGCGAGCGAGACGGAGCGACAGCCTGCAGGCCACTTGTTGACTTCCGCTTGCCGCTGCCGCCGCGACGCCAAGGATCCCAGCCGAACGCGAACGATTCGCAGCGCAACACTCCTCGCCCTAAAGTCCCAGGCCGACCTGGCCGTCGCGCTTACAGTGTGCAGGTGGAGCGGCGCGGACACTCCAGTGGCGTGACGCTGCGCATCCACCTGTGGAAATGACGGCGATAAACCACCCCTCGCGGCCCTGGCGGCCCTCACGCATAAGCAGGGCGAGGGTGTACGTGTGTGTGCGTGTGTGTGTTCGTGTGTATGGGAGCGTGACAAGGGAGGGGGACTCCGCGTGATTCGGAATCTCAATGTAAATGGTTGGCGCACAGGAAGCGCGTCCACGCACCGCGCCCTGGCAGTCAGTGCTCCGTCTCTCTCTGTCGCACCAGCAGGGCGGGCAGTGTGGGAGCGAGAGAGACGGACCGATTGGCTGCTGGGGACGCTGAGGCAACGCCACGGCACTGCTTATCTCCCTGGCCGGCCTTCCAGGCCTTCCCTTCTGCAGACTGATTCCGAGATGATGGAGGGTGACTGGCTCACGCTAGCCGGCTGGCCCGCGGGGCTGGAGGCCCGTCGAGGTGCGAGAGAGACAGAGAGCCTCAGGGGGAACCGGGGGAGGGGGAGCTGTAGAGCCTACAATGAAAAGCTGTAAAGCCTACAATGCAAGCATCCGTTGCTAGTTAGCGTGATGGCAGGCAGAGGCCGCGGGAGCCGTTCGCTGGCCCATATTGGGGAGTCGTTGGAAGTATGTTCACTTGCAGACTTGCATGCTTGCAGTGTTCGCCTCCTGTCGCCGCGTTTCCCTACTAGCTTTGTTTGCAGGCCCGCGTTCTTGCGCGAAGGGACGCTGCAGAAGCAGCAGAAGCAGTCCGAAGCCAAAGGTCGGACTTCTCGCCACTCATTTGGTCAGACAAAAATGTCTCGCCACAAAATGGCGAGACATGTTTGGCTGCACACAATTTTGTCAGACTTTAGAACCCAGTCTGCACTGAAAAACCAAACGTGGTCTAGACCGCATCATTGGTGTGGTCAAATGGATGCCATTTTGACCGCATCAGTTGGTGTGGTCTAGACCACGTTTGGCCACGTTTGGTGTGGTCTAGACCACGTTTGGCCACGTTTGGTGTGGTCTAGACTCTGGAGCTCAAAACGCGTCTGGAGTTTTGTCTGCCTCCACCGGCTTCTGGCCCACTGTGTACCGTCCGATTCTCGGAGCAGGGCAGCGCGCGTGCAGTGCGGTGCAGTGCACCCACGCGAGCGAATGCGGCGTGCAGACACACAAAAACAAACGCAGGGCGAACTAGTCGAACTGGTAGTTCACGGCGGCGTTCTCTCTCCACTTTAACTTAACTTAAGCGCGGCCGCATCCCGGCCAGAACCTCTATAATTTAGTTTAAATCCATTATAGACGTGCCTTTGGCCCTTTCGGAGACGGCCTGTTGAGCGGGCTGGCCTACGCTGTTCTGGCCGACCCGTGGCAAGGCTGCGCGGTGCCGAGCTTGGTGGCGGCCAGCACTGCTTTTGTCACGGCCTCCCCGGCGACGCCCCACAGTGGGTCAGAAGAACGGTGGAGGCGGCCAAAGCTCCAGAGCCGCTAATCAGGCCTCGAACCGAACGTGTGACTGAACCCACCGATGGATTCCTCGTTCGAAGAGCAATCCATTGGTACGGACTCCCATTTAGCGACTCTAGAGCTCAAAACGCGTCTAGAGTTTTGGCCGCCTCCACTGGTCTTCTGGCCCACTGTGCGCCCCCGCGGGCCGCGGCGCGGCTTCCGTAACCACGAGGACGGCGGCCACCTGGAGTTCGGCAAGCACCACCACTAGACTGATTTCCGAGAGCCGCTTTCGTCGCTCTGTCTCTCTCGCACTCGAGGGGTGTGCCGTACCGGTGCGAGAGAGACAGAGTGACAAAAACGGCTCTCGGAATCAGTTTGCAGCACGGTGGCCACGGGCCCCGAAAGGCCAAATCCAGCTGACTCGCGTGTCCTGCGGTACATCCTGCCGGCCCGCACTGCGATGAGTCGTGCGTCGTGCTGTCTCTCTCGCACTCGCGGGGCGTGCCGAGTGGGATCGAGAGGGACGGAGAGACTGCCGTAAGTCAGCGAGGCGTGATGCGTGCGTCGCGCCGGCTGGCCTATTTTTGGGCAAAATGAGTGCCGTGCATCCGGCACCTGCCTCGCGACCCGCTCCGTGGCCCGCCCGTCGGGGTCGTCCGGCGCGGCGCGAAGGTAGGCTGCAGCAGCGTCCTGGGCGTGGCCCGTGGCCGTGCTGCCCAAGAGCCTGGTCAGGGTGGCCCGGGTCCAGTGCCTCGCGTCCCGGATCGCGCTGCACCTGAGCAGTGTGCCTGCCTGCTTCGGTCTCGCTGTCCGAAACGGGAGCGGGTTCCTTTCCCCGCATACCTCACCGCGTGCCTGACCTGCCCGCCCGCTGTCGCTCCGTCTCTCTCGCACTCGTGAGAGTCCCGGACAGGTGCGACAGAGACAGAGCGATCTAAATGACTCTCGGAATCAGTCCGCCGCGCCACAGGAACCTCGCAGCAGCTCTCACCACAGCGTCGGCCACGCCCTTGGAGACGGGCACGACCTGCGCCACGTGCCAGAGCTTGGAAAGAGCGAACATGCTGACATACCGCGCCCGCTGCGTAGGCCTTAGTGCCCGCGCCGCGTCGGCGAGCAGCACGCCTATCGCACGCCGGCCAGTTGTCCTTGGTGGTGGTCTTGACGTCATCCTGGAAGGTGACGCCGAGGACCTTCAGCTTGTCGGTGTAGGGGAAGGCGAGGGGCCGTCGTCGTCGTCGCGTACAGTAGCGTCTCTGTCCCACTCGCAGAGCACGCCGTCAGGGTGCGAGGGAGACAGAGTGATGAACCTCTCCTCGGGAATCCATGTTTAAAACGTCTAATTTTATTGTGTTGCAGGTATTCCGTCGGCGATGTGGTGGTGGCGCTCTGGCCCTCCGTGGTGGGGGGGAAAAGGTACCCCGCGGTCATCCAGAGTTTCAGTGCTGGGAAGTATACTCTACAATGGCTGGGTCAAAAAAAGTAAGTCCTTCTCCCTTCCCATAAGGTAAAAAATCAATTTTGGGTCACGGAATTTCGAAGAACAATTCAATGCAAGCCGCATCCGTCTACGTCAATCTGTCTCGTCGTGAGACCGTTTTTCTCGGTCGAATCGGGGAATGTCACCATTTTGCACCACTGAAATTTTCGGGAGGTTTCGGCCGCTGCCTGACCCCTTTGAATGTTATTGTACTTCGGCCCAAACCAGCCTCTAGAAGCATTCAATGCCTTTGTTTTGAGACGTCGCTGGGCTTTCTAGCTCGATTCTCGACCAGTGAATGACCGTTTGAAGGTCGAAATTCGGAACTTTGCACCAAATCGACCAAATTGGACAACTCAAGCATCTCCCAGTCCCGGCGTCGTCGCAGTGCAGGATGGGCCAACTAAAAACGCAATCAATGTTTGTTTTCAGTGAAGTTAACATCGTGGTGCCAGCCCGCATCATCGGCCGGGCCACACCAGCACTTATCGATGCAATGCACGAAGAAGACTATCTACCCAAGTACAGACAGGAATTGGTCGCTGGAAAGGTAAGTAAACCGCACCTTTCGAGCCAATCGGAAAGGTTTGGACCCACACTACAAATCAAAAGGTCAGACTTCTCGCCACTCCAGAGGCAAGGCATAAAAGTCTCGCCAAGTTTTGGTCTGATCTAAAAGTCTCGCCAAAATTTGGTCAGACAAAAAAGTCTCGCCACAAAACGGTCATACACAAAAGTCTGACCACAAAATGGCGAAACTTTTCTGTCTGACCGCCACCGAAAGGCCGTAATGCGCCGGACGGTTACGGCCTAAAGGCCGTGGTCAGACACAAAAGTCTCGCCATTTTGTGGTCAGACTTTTGTGTATGACCGTTTTGTGGCGAGACTTTTTTGTCTGACCAAATTTTGGCGAGACTTTCAGGTCTGACCAAAACCTGGCGAGACTTTAATGTCTTGCCATATTTTGGCGTGAAGTCTTTCCATCCAAATTGCAGGTTCGAATCCCGGTGAGGTGTAATACGACCGAAATTTTTATTTCGAGTTTGGCATTGTTGTGGGTGCTGATAAAGAAAATGACAACTATTTTGACCCCAGACGCCGAGGGGGAAAGCACTCGCGTAATAGTCGGGTCACTCTGTCCGTAATAGCACGCGTAATAGTGTGCGTAATAGTAGCGTAATAGCGGAAATTCTCAAAATTTGATCTATTATAGGGGTTTTTTGGTCTGTTTTCAGCTAAATCGCTATATTTTGAGGCGTAATAGAGCGTTATAGGCGTAATAGTCGGGTCGCAGGTTTTAGGAGTGATTTCCCCCTCGCCAGACGCGATTTGTATCACCATTTTTTCTTTGATTCATTATTGCAGGCGGAGGCTCGAAGGCTGATTGCCGCGGTGGTGCCACAGCCGGCTCGGCAGCAGCAGGACATACAACGCGCTGTTGAGCGCGCTCAACAAGAGTGTCAACAGCAGTTTCAGCAACAACTTCAGATCGAACGCGACAACTTTCAGCAGCAGCTTCAGCTGGAGCGCGATAACTTCCAGCAGCAGCTTCAGCTGGAGCGGCGGAGCTTTCAAGAGCAGCTGGAAGAAGCCCGTCTGCTGTCGGAACAGAAATATAGAGACATGGAACAAACTCATGGCACCCTTCAAAAGAAGTGCATTGACCTTGAAGTAAGTCCGTTCGCTGTAAAATACACTGGTAAAACTAAAGCGTAGTTTTACCCTCTGTTTGCAAGCGTAATCAGGTTACGCTTGAAATCAAGCGTAACAGTCCCAACCGCCAAGATTCCACCTATCTAAATGCATGGGGGAATTTCTAGAGTATGCTTCATTTCAAGCGTAACGTCTTCAAGCGTAACTTTATGCTTGACTCAAGCATAGAGTTACGCTTTAGTTTTACCAGTGTACAACAAGCGCGCGCGCACAGATCTAAATGTGTGTCATTTTGCAGGCCGTAGTCCAGCTGCACAACCAGCAGCAACAGCAGCAAAAAGACCAGGCGGCCCAGCAGCTGGAACAAGCTCGTCTGGACTTCCAGAAGCAATATACAGAGGCAGAACGAGCTCATGAGGTTGATCTCCGGCAAGTGGCCCAGCGCTCTTGGGAAGAGGTGACTCAGCAATGCGAGCAGAAGATTGAACAAGAGCGTCAAAATTTTGAGAGGCAGCAGGAGCGCGCCCGTCTTCTGGCTGAAGAGCGTGCTCAAGGCATAGAACAAGCACATCATCAGGCGCTTGAGCAGGTTGAAGCCCTGCAAAAGAAATGCTCTGACCTTGAAGTAAGTCCGTTCGCTGTAAAATACAACACGCGCGCGCGCACGGATCTAAATGTGTGTCATTTTGCAGGCCCTAGTCGACCTGCTTAACCAACAGCAGCAGCACCACCAAGAAGAGCAGGTGCCTCATCCAGACCCTCAGGATGATGGTAATGATGGCAATCTAGATGAGCCGCAGGGCGAAGATCAAGGAGAGCAGCTACCTGATGAAATGGATCACGATGATGATGAACCTAGAGTAAGTCACGACCTATTTCCCCAGCCACACACACACACACTCGCAGGGCCAGGCAGGGCACGGTGATACTCTCGCAGGGCCTCGCAGGGCCATCATTCCTGGTCCAGCCTATCATGTTCATGTTTCCAGCTCAATCTGCACACTTAATGTTTATGTAGAATTTTGTACGTGCCACTTGCACGATTTTGTGCATGCGGGGAATCTGCATAATATTATGCGTGAAAATGCATAAATTTATGCAAATTCACGCACAATTTTATGCACGATGGCACACAAGTTTAAAATTATGCATCACCACGTATAAAATTGTACATAAACATTTAGTGTGTGCGTCCACAATTTGAAGTTGACAATCCGAAACATTGGACCAAATCGACGAGTCTCTGCCTCTACTGGACATGTCTTGAGCTTCGGCCCTGGTATTCGCCACGCGGCTAGAGTATTGAAAGGCCGTTCTTTTGAGCCGTAGCGGGCCTCTGCAGCACTTGCCATTCTGCTACAACTAACGATTGAAAGTGCAAAAGTGGACCGTGTCCCCCCTCCCTTTTCCCTCCTATCTTGAGTTCCGTCGGTCGGGCCTGGAGTGGACGCCGTTCCCACCTCCAGCCGGTGCTTTTGCAGCGCCGAGGGTTCAAATTGGCGCATACCGCGGTCCGATTCATCGACTCGTTTCGACACGGGCCTCTGCCAGGCAATACGAGGCGGAAACTTGGAAACTTTTCTGTTTTCTTTTTTCCTTTATCGTGCAAATACCGAATTTATCTCTGTACACCGGATCAAATTTTCAAAAAGGAGGCATCTCCGCCTGCGCTCCCGTCATGCCGACTGATTCCGACAGTTGCTTTCGTCACTCGGTCTCTCTCGCACTCACGGAGCGCGCCGCACAGGTGCGAGAGAGACCGAGCGACGAAAACGACTCTGGGAATCGGTAAGCCAAGGGAGCGAGAGGGACAGAGGGAGAGCGTGTGTGGAATCGAGCATCGCCCCGTACGAACTTTTCGCACAATTTTTGTACGAAAAACTGCACATACTTTCCCATTTGTGTACAAAATCGCGTACAAACTTGTTCGAAATGTTCGTCTGCACAAAAAACTGTGACGTCTCGTTCAAAATTTGTACAAAAACATTAAGGGTGTGGCGGACAGAGCGTTACTCTGCTCTGATTTCCCGCCCGCATCTTCCGGTTCCGTTCCCGGAAATGGCCAGTCGATTGGCCATGTTCCCGCGGTGGTCGTGGTGTGTGTGGTGGTCCTGGTGGCCCACGTGTTTTTATTTACTTCTCTGCTGTCTTCTACTAATCTTTGTGGTCTTTTTTGTTCCAGGTATGGTACAGGGGTCCAGTGACCGCCAAGCTGCGTAGCATACAGTGGATTTACAGGTGCCCCCAAGCGGACCACATGGGTCAGGTCCACGGTGACCCTAACCGCTTGCGGAGCATCGCCACACGGTCGGGAATACTGCTAAAAGCAATCACAGCGGGGCTGGTGCCTGTTCCCAGGTACGGTATCTGGTGATCCACACCTCGCTGGTGCTCTGCATTGCTCTGCATCCCACATCGGGGCCGCGCCGTGCCGTGCCGTGTTTGTGGACCAGGGACGGTGTCGTGACGGTGTCGTGACGGGGTGTCGGCGTGGTGGTGCCGAGGAACGTTTTTTTTTGTGCGATGAAAACTGACAGAGTTATGCCGGATGATGGGTGACGCCTTCCAGATTGGGAACCGCTGGCTCAGACCCAGCTGAGTGGCGGGCTGGCCTACTCTGGAAGTACCACGTCTATATAGCTACAAAAGCAACTATAGAGGTCCGCGGTTCGACTCCATCGACGACTCGCCCCCACGGACAAGTCCTACGTGGCGCCGGGACTTGGTGGCGTGCGTCCCGCGAGTCGCGGCTGAGTCGTCTCTCTCGCACTCGAGGGGTGTGCCGTACCGGTGCGAGAGAGACAGAGTGACAAAAACGGCTCTCGGAATCAGTTTGCAGCACGGTGGCCACGGGCCCCGAAAGGCCAAATCCAGCTGACTCGCGTGTCCTGCGGTACATCCTGCCGGCCCGCACTGCGATGAGTCGTGCGTCGTGCTGTCTCTCTCGCACTCGCGGGGCGTGCCGAGTGGGATCGAGAGGGACGGAGAGACTGCCGTAAGTCAGCGAGGCGTGATGCGTGCGTCGCGCCGGCTGGCCTATTTTTGGGCAAAATGAGTGCCGTGCATCCGGCACCTGCCTCGCGACCCGCTCCGTGGCCCGCCGGCCCACAGTGGGCCAGACGTCGGTGGAGCGGCCAAAACTCTAGACGCGTTTTGAGCTCCAGCGTCGCTAAACAAGGCTCGAACCGAACGTGTGACCCCACCAATGGATTCCTCGTTCGGAGATCAATCCATTTGTGGGGGTCACACGTTCGGTTCGAGTCCCGTTCAGCGACTCTGGAGCTGAAAACGCGTCCGGGCTTTTGACCGCCTCCACCGTCCCAGCCGGTCAGCCTGCAGCGTAGGCAGCTAGCGCACACGTCTGCGAGGCGCACTGCCTACCCCGCTGGGCGATTGCGACCACAAGTGAAGTGATCGTCTGCCTTTCGGGCCCGCCCGGTCATGTCGGTGATACACCAGCACGTGACGGGGCGCTCACTCGCAGCGCAAGTTCGGTCACAAGTTCGGTTCGAGTCCCATTTAGCGACTCTGGAGCTCAAAACGCGTCTGGAGTTTTGTCTGCCTCCACCGGCTTCTGGCCCACTGTGTACCGTCCGATTCTCGGAGCAGGGCAGCGCGCGTGCAGTGCGGTGCAGTGCACCCACGCGAGCGAATGCGGCGTGCAGACACACAAAAACAAACGCAGGGCGAACTAGTCGAACTGGTAGTTCACGGCGGCGTTCTCTCTCCACTTTAACTTAACTTAAGCGCGGCCGCATCCCGGCCAGAACCTCTATAATTTAGTTTAAATCCATTATAGACGTGCCTTTGGCCCTTTCGGAGACGGCCTGTTGAGCGGGCTGGCCTACGCTGTTCTGGCCGACCCGTGGCAAGGCTGCGCGGTGCCGAGCTTGGTGGCGGCCAGCACTGCTTTTGTCACGGCCTCCCCGGCGACGCCCCACAGTGGGTCAGAAGAACGGTGGAGGCGGCCAAAGCTCCAGAGCCGCTAATCAGGCCTCGAACCGAACGTGTGACTGAACCCACCGATGGATTCCTCGTTCGAAGAGCAATCCATTGGTACGGACTCCCATTTAGCGACTCTAGAGCTCAAAACGCGTCTAGAGTTTTGGCCGCCTCCACTGGTCTTCTGGTCCACTGTGCGCCCCCGCGGGCCGCGGCGCGGCTTCCCTAACCACGAGGACGGCGGCCACCTGGAGTTCGGCAAGCACCACCACTAGACTGATTTCCGAGAGCCGCTTTCGTCGCTCTGTCTCTCTCGCACTCGAGGGGTGTGCCGTACCGGTGCGAGAGAGACAGAGTGACAAAAACGGCTCTCGGAATCAGTTTGCAGCACGGTGGGCACGGGCCCCGTTCCCCTAAAAATAACCCCCTCTGAAATAGCGCGCCGTGGCGGCCGTGGCGGCCCGTCGGGGGTGGGGCCGTGGTGGGGCGCTGGGCTGAGGGGTGGCCGCGGTGGGGGTGGGGGTGGGGGCGGGGGCGGGGGCGAGGGCGGGGCGCCTGCCGCCAGCCCGGTCGTCAAGCCCCGAGCCTCCCGAATATACAAGCGAGGGGGCGGGGGCGATTTAGAGGGGGATTATTTCACGCAGGCTGTATTTGCTGTCTCTCTCGCACCCCTCCGGCGCGCCCCATGAGTGCGAGAGAGACAGGGCGAAGGAAGTGCGGCTCGGATTCGGAATCGGGCTGCAGTCGACGAGTTCGGGAAAAGTACAGCACGCGTCCGCGCCAAGTCGCCGTCCGTAACTGCGGCGTCTCTTCGCTCTGTCTCTGTCGCACTCACGGGGCGACGCGGAGCGGTGCGAGAGAGACGGCACGATGTAAACGACTCTCGGAATCAGTCTGCAGAAGGGAAGGCCTGGAAGGCCGGCCAGGGAGATAAGCAGTGCCGTGGCGTTGCCTCAGCGTCCCCAGCAGCCAATCGGTCCGTCTCTCTCGCTCCCACACTGCCCGCCCTGCTGGTGCGACAGAGAGAGACGGAGCACTGACTGCCAGGGCGCGGTGCGTGGACGCGCTTCCTGTGCGCCAACCATTTACATTGAGATTCCGAATCACGCGGAGTCCCCCTCCCTTGTCACGCTCCCATACACACGAACACACACACGCACACACACGTACACCCTCGCCCTGCTTATGCGTGAGGGCCGCCAGGGCCGCGAGGGGTGGTTTATCGCCGTCATTTCCACAGGTGGATGCGCAGCGTCACGCCACTGGAGTGTCCGCGCCGCTCCACCTGCACACTGTAAGCGCGACGGCCAGGTCGGCCTGGGACTTTAGGGCGAGGAGTGTTGCGCTGCGAATCGTTCGCGTTCGGCTGGGATCCTTGGCGTCGCGGCGGCAGCGGCAAGCGGAAGTCAACAAGTGGCCTGCAGGCTGTCGCTCCGTCTCGCTCGCACTCACGGGGTGTCCCGTAGGGCCGCGGGGGTGCGAGAGAGACAGACGCCGGAATGAGCCCGCTGGCCTTTGCACACGGGGCAGGCCGGGCAGGCGTGTGTTCAAGGCGTGGCGAGCGAGGACTGTGCCCTGGCCGGCAGCCTGGCCGAACAGTGGTTCGGTCGCGCTGTCTCCCTCGCGCCCCGACGGCGCGCCCCGCGAGTGCGAGAGAGACGGAGCGTCGCCGTTCGGAAGCGGCCTGCTGGTGGTCAGTCAGGTCTGCGGAAAGGCGGAGGAGGTTTATCAGTGTTTGAACACGGCCGGCCCAGCCTGTGGCCCAGCCTGTGGCCCAGCCTGTGGCCCAGCCTGTCACTGCAGTGGGTCAGGCAGTCAGGCATTCACGCGCAGTGGCGCGGCAGCGTGGCAGCCCTGAAAACAAGACGCCGACACTGTCACTTTGGCGCCTGCGGGATTCGAACCCGCGAAAGGCGCCTAGCTGTCGGCGTCCGAACAAAGCGCCCCTGGGCAGCATGGACGCCGCGGTCTGTGATTGGCTCGCGGTGGCGGCGGGCGTCGCGACGCTCCATTGGCGGCCGCGGCGCCGCGGGGTGGTTATCGACCCGGCGCCGTCCGGGGGTGGCGCGGCGCGGCGGTGGCGAACGCCTCGCTTTTTCGATGCGACGGCCGCGGTTCGACTCCCCACGCCCCTTCGCCCCGTTTTTTCGGAGAGGCCCCGTTTTAAACAGCTGGGGGCGCGGACGGTTATGCCGTGGGTGACGCCTTCCAGATTGGGAACCGCTGGCTCAGACCCAGCTGAGTGGCGGGCTGGCCTACCGTGAGAACGACATTTGATGGCTGGAGTACAGGCCTAACGTTATATTTGCTTGCAGGGAGGTGCTCTTGGCCATGCCCGCGCCAGTAGTAGCGCTGCTATTGCTGGCCGGTGCCTGGACCGGGTGTGTTGCGCAGGCCCCGGTGGTGCAGTTTGGAGAGGTAATTCTTTCAACGCAAACTTAGGCCTCTACTTTTAATCAACTGCACTCTTAAAACCTTACGAACTATTTTGAGCATACATATAACAAACTAAAATACTTTGTTATACGAAGAAATAGTTCGTAAATTACGAAGTATTTTCTTTGTAAGCTTACGTATGCTCAAAATACTTTGTTATACAAACTACTTTTCTTTGTAATGCCCAAAATAGTTTGTAAGGTTTTCTCAGTGTGGCAATGTGTTATTTCTTTTTTTTTGTTCTTTGGCAGATGGAGCATACTGCTTACTCTCCTCAGCGCCTCGCCGTATTAAATCTAAAGAGCTCCGACAAGAACGCGCAGGCCAAGAAGCGGGTGGCGACCTGCCCGCTCTGCCCGCTGCCGGGGTGGGAGGAACGGCAGTTCCCCGCCCACTTTCATCATGTTCACAATCATGGAGTCTCTGAGGAAAACGCAAGGGTGAGAACACACCGCCTCCACCTCGTTTACCTGGCCAGGAGTAGGGGACATGTAAGTGTTATTCAGCAATGCTATTCCGTCAGGGTCTCGTCGCTCCCGATTAGCCTTACACAAAAGCGCTGATTTTCTTTTTGTCTGCAGCTCGTACTTTCATGGCGTAATGCCAGAGCGATGGTGGTGCAGCACCCAACCGTCTTTGAGGAGCTCGCAGCGTCGAGGGTCTCTGTTAGAGTAGTGACAGAGGAGGGCCAAATGCAGGAACCTGTAAGACGCTTTCATTGAAATGTGTGCGTGATGCCAAGATGGCGCGGTGCTAAAACTAGTTTTATTTATTTTATTTTTTTGGCTTTCAGAACGTGGCAGGGCTGCTTATGAGTCAAGTGCCTGTACCTCCTAGCCTTCCTACTACCATTCTCGATCGCTTGCCACCAACTCAGTGCATATGTGAAGGATATCTTGCAGGTGAGCGAAGTGACGAAGGAGGATACCCGCCTTTACACTGCAAATGCAACGGCGATACTAAAGTACATTTTTTGGCGATACAACGGCCTTACGGAAAAGTATTGCCTTCAGAACAGCGATACAGAAAAGTATCGCCATAATTTGGCAGTACTTTTGGATATTGCCAAAACCACGGCATTAAACCAAGGTCTGGTCCCCTTGATTTGTTCGACGTTTATTGCCAAATCGTGGCAATACTCCAATCGCCAAATTTTGGCGATACTTTTGTGTATCGCCGTTTTCAAGGCAATACTTTTCCGTAAGGCCGTTTATTGGCGATACACAATTGTATCGCCAAAAAAAGTGCTAAAAGTATTGCCTTTGGATTTACAGTGTAAGCAGAGAGAATTACGTAAGGAGACGAGCTCTTATTTTTCTTCAACTGTTTATTCAGGTGAATTCCGAGTCATTAATGACGTGGGGCCAGAGCTGGATGATGATGAATTCTAGTTTTTTTTAATGTCCCACTGTACTTATAGCTTTATTCTTATTCTTTATTCTGAATTTGTCTGATAATTTTTGATTGGAGGATGGTTTTAAAACAGGCTATGTTCTCATAGTTTTTGTAATTTTCTGGTGTTTCTGGTGTTTGTGGTGTTTCTTTGTTAATTTCACAAAAGTGTATTCTTCACAGTGGTTTGTGTACTATCAAATCTATTACATTTAATAAATGAAACTTTCACAGTGGTTTGTGTACTATCAAATCTATTACATTTAATAAATGAAACTTGTACTTTATATTATGTGAATGTAATTTTCATTCAATAATTTGCCCCATCACCTATGAGAGCTCGCCAAGAAATAATATATTTTTACGGTTTCTGCTGTCAAAGAAGCCTTATCCAGCAAAATTTGATTTTCAGGTGATTTTTTCCTTGATCATCAATTTCTGCTGATTGCTCGTACATCCGCAAGGGGCAGCGCGCTGACAGGGCATAGCAGCCGTTAACACTCTGCTAATACCGCGCAATGCAGATTGCCCAATCAGTGACGCTAGAGCCTTTCAGAGGCCTTTCCGGTCTGTCACACAGACGGTCTGGCACACAGTGTGTGCGTGTGCGTTGGTGTGCCTGTCGGCAGCCTGTCGCACGCGCTGGGGACGCGAAGGTGAAGGCCTTCTTTGCGTCGCGGGAAATGCTGCCGCTTGGTGAAACCTACACACACTACTGCGTGGCCGGCGGCGCTGCGCTGCGAGAGTTTCGCCGTGCCCTGCCTGGCCGACAAACGTCGGCCGGACAAACGTCGGTCGGACAAACGTCGATCGGACAAACGTCGGTCGGACAAAAATTTAAGGGAAAAGGAGGTCGGACAAATTTCGGCAGGTCGGACAAACGTCGGTCTGACAAACGATGTAGACTCCTGTGATTGTTGTATTTTCGGCAAAAAGTTTCGATTCGTTCCCTGCAAGGGCGTGGCCGCACGGGCCCCGTGGCGGACCTTGGAGTAATACTCGGGGCTCGAACCGAACGTGTGACCCCACCCATGGATCGCTCTCTGAACGGTGAGTCCAAAGGTGGGGTCACACGTTCGGCTCGAGTCCTGTTTAGCGACTCTGCAGCTCAAAACGTGTCCAGAGTTTTGTCCGCCTCCACCGGTCTTCTGACCCACTGTGCGGCGGTGGGTGGACTGGCTGCTGTTGCCGGTTGATAGTAGTGTGTCCCTTTCTCCTTGTTTGTAAAAACAAGGGCCAGTTATCAGCCCTGTGGGCCTGGCCTGCCTGGCCGGTCCATGATGGGTGGGCCCGCTGGGTGCCGTGGCCTCGCCGCCGCGCTGCTGCAGACTGAGAGTCGCTTTCGTCGCTCCGTCTCTCTCGCACCTACACGGGACGCCCCATGAGTGCGAGCGAGACAGAGCGACGAATGCGCCTCTCGGAATGGGTCTGGCTGGAGTCCCGTATCCGCTGCCGCCAAGGCTAGCGCCGCTAGCGCGCTGCCGCCGCGGCCCGCAACAGCGTCAGCAATTCCGTCAGTAGCCGCTAATGATCGGTGGGATTCGGTCAGGTCGGCGAAAACCAAGGGGGAAACGACTCAAACATTTTGTGTACATCGGATAGGGATAACCCCGGATAACCCGCGGATTACCTCCGGACTACATCGAAAAATTTCCAGGATTACCATTGGATTACGCCGGATTACCTCAGAAATTCCCCGGATTACCCCGGATTACCTCAGAATTTCCCCGGATTACTTCGAAATTTCTGGTTATCCGGATAGCGGATACCCAATTTGCTGTACATCGGATAACCGAAGTCGTTTCCCCCTCGGCGAAAACGCGCGCGCGGCGGGGCATGTACGCGCAGGTCGCCGAGACTGGGCGAGACTCGGCGCGGTGCGCAGCGTGTAGCGTGTAATAATGTTGTTAATAACGTGTTGTAATAATAACGTGCGTGCACGGTTCCTTTTTAAGGGGCGAGCGTGATCGGCAGCAGCCTGTTAGACAGGTTTACTCTAGAGTCCAGAATCGAAGTGCGTATCCTAACAATATAATAGGGGCGGGCTACCGGGGCGGGATGGTGCGCGGCACGCCACGCCATGGCACGCCACGCCACGGCGCGGCAAACGCAGCTATGCAACCGAGTGGATTCACTCTGCAAGGACAGCCCGCCGCCAATAGAGGCCGCCACGCGCCGCCACGCCCCCTGTGACTCATGCGCGGCCGCCGTGAGGTAGTACGAGCGGCCCGCGGTCGGGCCCGGTCCTCCTGATTCACCCAGTGGAGTGTATCGCAGAATGCGGCGTTGGGAAACGCCGCGGCGTGTGTGTGTGTGTGTGTGTGTGTGTGTGT
Organism: Thrips palmi; assembly: GCF_012932325.1. Taxonomy (NCBI): domain Eukaryota; kingdom Metazoa; phylum Arthropoda; class Insecta; order Thysanoptera; family Thripidae; genus Thrips; species Thrips palmi. The sequence goes on along the minus strand of NW_023144630.1, from coordinate 7,154,120 downwards.
GTGCGTGCGCGTGTGTGTGTGTGCGTGCGCGTGTGTGTGTGTGCGTGCGTGTGTGTGTGCGCGCGCCCTGCCGGCCAGCCAGGACCAGGGTGGCAGGGCAGGTGCCTCAACCAGCCAGGTGCTGGAATTGGCACCCGTGGCCCCCGCACTGCAAGAAAAAGTGTGGATAGTACAACAAAAGTACAACAAAAACTGTACAATAAAAGTACAACAGGGATTGTAGAAAGTACAACGAGAATTGTACAAACCACAACGAGCCCTTGACTGCACAGCACTCGTCATGCCAGTTCCATTGTACTTTGTACAACATTTGTTGTACTTGATAAGTACACTAAATTCCTGATAAAAAACGTTAACGCTAACGCTAACGTGAAAGCAGATGATACTTATGAGAATGTTTATTTAAATGTATGAACGTGACATTTTGTCAATTTATTTCAAAGAGTAAACACTCGGAACTCTTTTTTTGACAAATTTCTTACGCATGGTAATTCATGAAAATATCTATTTTAGTATAACTTTTGAATATCCTAACGTGCCATGTTCGCAATGACGGTGGGACACTCATATGTCCGATACCACTTGTGTTGGGTATCATTTTCGTTGTTTCAACGCGAGGATGCACTGGTGGTTAATCACATAAATACTCAATACCCGTAAAATTTGTGTTCGGTACTAGGGCAAGGCGCCTTGCGGCACGCGGCGTGTCAGCCACATCTCCAAGCGGGGCCGGCCGGCCGGCGCGCCACCCGAACCCAACCTCAAGATAGATAAGCAAGAGTGGCGCACACTGCCGACAGCCGACGCGCCGCTTCTCGAGAGGGGCAGGGGTGGGGGGGGGGGGGCTCTGCGCTATGCGTTCTACGCACTCAAGGTTCAAGTGCGTGTGTGTGTAGACTGCTGCGGGGTGTGGCGGGGCGCGGCGGGACGTGGCGTCTCGGCAAGGGAATGGGCGAGGGGGGCAGCTAAGCTATGCGTGCTAGCAGCGTCTCGTGACGACGCGCCACGCGAGGGACGCACTTCATGAGTACTAGATAGCTGGGTGTTGTCGAGGTTTTCCGCCGCGCGCGCAACCCGAGCCCCCGCAGGCGCCCCGTTTTATGATGCGGCGCGCGGCACGGCGCGGCAGACTGCAGGCCCTCCGCTCATAATCTTCTAGGCAGGCAGCCGCTGCCTTGCCGGCGAGGCACGCGGCCTCTTCTAGGCTTGCTAGTCAGGCAACGAGGCAACTGCTGGCTGGCTAGCCGGAAACTCGGTACTCTCTGCACGAGAGTACAAGCACGCTGATACGTGAACGTATCATCTGCTAAAAATTTGCCAGAAATTTGTGTACTTTTGTTGTGGTTATTTCCAGCAGTGCGGGCTGTGGCTGTCTGTGCCCCCGGGCCCCCGAGCGCGCTGGAGTTTTACCCCGTCTCCACCAAGAGCGGCACGACTGGACGACGTGGACGCGGCTGCCTGCCAGCCCTGGCGGGGCGGCAAGACAGCCTGGCCGCCCCCCTTCCCCGACGGGCGGCGTGGCGCGTATGCCATCAGTTGTTAGTGCGATCTTGTGCGTGTCGCGTCGTGTCGTGTTTGCTGCGTGTCGAGCTGAGAGTGAATACTGAGTGAATAGTGTGTGTGCCTGGTGGGCTGCTGTTGCTGTTGTGGTCGGTAAATGATGAGATGGAATCGGATGGAATGCAAGGCCCGGGCTATGGCGCTTCGGGTGGTATGAACGAATGGGCCGGTGTGTTCAATGTTGTGCTTTCCTCGTTGCAGTGTAGTGCGAGTGACTGGTGTCTTGCTGTGGCGCTGGTGCTGACGTGCTATTCCTGCTATCCGTCTTCGTTTTGGGTTGCTTCTTGTGGTATGTATGTAGTGTATGTAATGAAGTGTTGTGGTCACCAGCGGGGAGGGAACAACGTCTAAAGTTCTGTCCGCCCCTACCGCAGTCGTACTGTGGACCGAACCGGCATAAGATCAGTTGTGTAGCGCCTGTCGTCGGGAGGGTAGGCCAGCCCGCGGCACAGCGCTGCGCGAAGCACCTGAGGCAGCCTACCTGCCA
>NW_023144630.1:7134518-7151573 GCF_012932325.1 Thrips palmi | reverse complement strand
CCGGTCGGGGTTAAGAAGTGGTAGGGTTTTTGCGTACTCCCCGGGAGCACCAGGCAAACCAGGAGAAGGAAGCCACTGCAGCTCAGGCAGCAACCCAGCAAGCCTTAGAAGGAATTGGAAAACTGTTGGCGGTCTTTGGTTTCGTCGGACCATCTGTGGCTCAGGATCAGCCGTCGACCTCTCCGGACTCCTACGACCCTAAGAACTACACCCAAGCTGCTGAAGTGGAACACATGGACTACACCCAAGCTGCTGAAGTGGAAAACATGGATGTCGATGGTGAGTATGGTAACGTGCAAAGGATAGTAAAATCTTGTCTAATCTCATCGTACTCCTTACGAGCACTTGCCCGTTTTTCTTATAAACATTGGATGTTAGTTCCACTTCAACCTATTGATTAGCGGTTACAATGATCATTCCATCAAATGCTGTTATGTCCCCTTGTATGCAGTATGAACTACATCTTAAATGCACATACAGTGTATATCTCTAACACAAAGGAATGTAAGTCATGTACAGGACTAAAATTTTGAGCTAAGTCAATTTTGTCACTCAAATTTGGCCGAGGATTATTTTATCATCAAAATTTTGGTGGGAAGGTTTCGTCACCCAAATTTGGTTGATAATGTTGTGTTAAGCAACAGCTACAGCCTTTGTCGCCCCAATTTGGGCTCAGTCACCAGAAGTTGGGGCAGCATTTACTGCTGAAATGAGCATTTACTCTGTCTGTATGGCATACATTTCACAGTGCGGGCTGGGTTCTTGTATATTTAAGTTACTTAGAGCCACAGTTTTTCGGTGAATTTGGAATTAAGATTTTAACTTACGGGGCCCGGAAATACTTATTATTTTTTTTTTTCTGTGTAAATTTTTTTTTTGTACAAGATCCAGTGGGCAGCAGAGCTATCCCCGAACTACCTCGCCCAAGGTTGGAGCTGCACTCGACAGCAAAGACATTCTGACACTGTGGGAAAACCTCCATCAACAGTCGCCGATCATGCTCAACTCAGAAGAGCACAAGGTACGACGATATGAATAGTCCAAGCACTGGACATTCCCTCCAGTAGGCTTGTCTGATTTTTGGATTATTTATCAATTTCCATCAAGGAACCTCACCGTACCTAGTATTGGTGAAGAGTACCTAATTGATCCAGGAAATGAAAGGAAGGAATTTCTTAGCTTATCTCCAATATGAGTTTTTATTTCATGATTGTACCCAAGAATGGTTTACGTCGTTCCGTGAAATAATTTGACCCCATCTCATGTAGGTTAATAAAAAATCCACTTTGAAAAGGAATTTAACTCAACTTAAAATTCTACAGTCGTTCGGGAGAACTAGTGAAACATGACTCTTTAGTCCATTTTAGCACAAATAGTCCATTTTAGCACAAAGATTTAGGGCATGCAAACCATCGGGGATCTTACACTTCTGAAAATTCTTACTGCTATTACTGAAGGTTATTTTTACGAATATCCATCTGCATCATTCATTGTTTAGTTTTCCCTGCTGACAGTATCTCTAATCATCCGAAAAACGATTAAATTTCAGTCGTCGTCCCCTTCCCTCTCTTTTCGCTTCATGGATCAACCTTCGCTTCCGAGAACTCGGTTTCCCGTTTAACTTGTGATCTCGTCCGAGTGAACAATTTATTTTGTGCTTCTGGACGATGCATTTAAATCTTCATTTTCTCTTGCGCTTCCACCAGGTGATGCTGGAGTCCTTGTCCGAGCAGCTCGCCGTGGAGGCTTTGGACGGGGCCTGTGCCGCGGGCTGCATGGCGCTCTTGATGGACAGGGAGGTGACTTCCGACCACGACTGGGTGTCGCTGTCTGTGCGCTACGTGGCCGACACTGGGGATGCCGTGGAGCGCTTGATTCTGGTGCAGGATGCGAGGTAATCTCCAAGATCCGTACCAAAATGATAACTCCCGTTTCTGTCCTTTTTTTTTTCGAAAGTCCCGTTTCAGTCCCACGATTGTGTGCTCAAAATCAACATTAAAGATTCACAATTTTTAGAACATGATTCGGAAGTTATCATCAATAGTCAAAATTCTACGGCTTGGTTTTGAATTTTCGCATCACGTTACGAAATTTGCGATGTTTGTAAAATTCATATCCGTGTTCGGAAAATTGTTATCAAAATTGCTTTGAAAATTCATAGTGTATGCTCAATTTCGTACCAAACTAGGAGCACGGGACAATTAAATAATAATTAGTATGTGTTGTGACGTTCGGCTCTCCTCGATATTTCCTTGGATTTTGTATGTGACGGCTTGTTCCATTTATATGTTTGCCTTCTGTTTCTCTTTAGGGATTTCAATGGATCTCCAACCGAATTCTCCTCTTACTTATTCAGACAGTTCAAGAATCTGTGCGGGAAAGCCAAAATGGACTGGCAGTACCCTCTGAAATTCTTGAGTGCAGTTGACTGCGGCCACTTTGGACCACACTTTGTGACGCTCGTCCGAGCTGAGGCGATACTTGTTCAAAACGTGGGAAGCATCTCTGTGCCCCTCGACAGACGGGTCGCTATTGCGTGCTACGAAACCCCTGCAGTCTCAGAACCCGTGAAGGACTACTTGCCCACATTTTTCAGCACCATTGACGTGTTGAGGCAACACTTCGCCATGAGCGGCCAGAGGTTCGGGTTACTGAGGCGCGTCTGCAACTATGTGGGTGAACGTGACCCGTGGCTGACTTACACATCATCCATCAAGTTCCTCCTTGAAAACCGAGCGAAATTCCCAAGACTGCTACAGCAATCTGTTGGTTTGGATCCAAGTCAGAAGCTCATCATGGCCTCTGTCCAGGAAAAATTAGATGAACAGTTGTTTATAACCTGTCTAGTAACATTCGATGGGGTGTTCAGTCAGCTTCAGGGCGCTCCAGAGCCTGACGTCGACTCAAGCAGTGGCTGGAAATCTATTTTGCGTCGTCTGGAAGGGCATGAACATGTTTTATCAGGCCCTGCATTCCAGGAATGTCTTGTAGAAAGAATCAAAGCCATTGGGCCTTACTACTATTTGCCACAAGAAGGCAAGGCTCGTTCCCTGATAGGCTTCGTAACGAAAGTGGCCAGCAAAGTCGTGAGCCAAATGTTGACAGCCTTTCGGGAGTGTTCTCTTCTATTAAATTGCTTGGAATCTGAGGAGGACAGGTCAAGAGGTGTGCTCGACTTCGGCCGCTACAAGTTCCATGAGGAGCTGTTGTCCTTGAGGAAGCTGTTTCCTCAGTGCAGCATGGATTCGCCTCAGGTAGTTCTGAGGAAGCTTCCTCGGTTTGAGTTCGTGAGAACCCGACCAGCTTTGCACCGAGCCCTGCAGCGCGTGGTGACCATGCCTCTGATCCCACCCGTGGGCCCGCGGTCCGCGGCACAGCTCCGTGACGGCGTGCGGCGTACCGCCGCCATCCTGCCTGCCATGGGCACCGCCGTGGTCTCGGTGGCCGTCTTCGCCTGCCGCCCCTCGGAGAACGCGCTCGCCAGGGCGCTGCTTGAAGTGCGAGCGAAGTGCCCCCAGCTCGCGGTCAGCCGCCCGGGACTCGTGGAAACCAGACTGTGACCTGTGGACACGGTGGTGCTGAAGCCTGTGCGCCTGGTTGGTACATTCGCTTTAAAGACTGTCGGAATCAAATGTACCTCCAGTTCCTGATACTTTCAGTTCGCAAGCACGATAGGGATGTGTTACTCACAGCTGAGTCTTAATTCGGTGATTTGTGTTGGAGTCTAGCATGGTGGTACTCCATTTTGCCTGTAAAGGTTTTTGATTGTTAATTTGCCCTGGAAGGGTTTTCGCGTCTAGCTTGGTGCGATTCCAATTTGTTTGTAAGTTAGGATTTGACATTGTTTATTTCTTTTTCTAGTGTGTTAATCGGTACATTTAAGTTCCTCCATGTATACCTTATACAGTACGAAGTAAGATAATAGCAGACTGTACATCATTGTGCGAGTTCCATGTTCTATAATCAAGTATGTTCTTCTAATTTGCATTGTAAGTCTTTTTTCTTTTGTAAAAATTTCTTTGCAGTATAATTTTATTTTTTCAGCTTTGAATCAGTCGCTGTTATTATTATCCCTGTCAATCAAAATAAAACTTTCTTTCAAACTGCAGTCCACGTCTCTCCAATGTTCCACTTCATTATTTCATCCTGCCATTTATACCCTCCCTGCTCAACTGATTCCAAAAGCGGTTTGTAAAGCCAGATGAGAAGCGGAACAACATCGGAGACAAACGTGTTGAAATTATGTATTACTTTCCTCTGATTTAGCCCTCAAATCTAACTGCTCAAAAACTTACATCGCCCCTTTTTGTTTTGCCCCGGAACATCTGTTAGCCTTAACACGGATAAAAATTTGGCGTATGACAACGCATAAATTGGGGTGTTAAGTCTCACACAGCGTAGGGTCAGTTGGGGTAATTATGGGACACGGGGTAAAAATGGGACAGCTGGTTCTTAGTCAAAATTTGACATTTTTGAACGCATCACATACCAAATGTGATGTTTATATTGAGAAAATAACATTTGCTACGGCACAAGTTCTAAAATCTCGATTCTTGCCTAAGAATCAGCTGTCCCATTTTTACCCCGTGTCCCATAATTACCCCAACTGACCCTACCATTTGAACGCGTGACCGCAAACGATCAAAACATTATAAAGAATTTGGAGCATTTGTAAGGCAACCTATTTATCTGAAATACCAAGAAATAGCTGGTAAAATTTTTCAGTAACCATGCACTGAAAGCGTGGGACACTTTGTCCCACGTTATCTAGTGCACGCCTGTCCCACACTTGGATTTACAGTGTGTGTGTGTGTGTGCCTACATAACCACGCACACATATAAATACAAACTATTTTTCTTTGTAAAGCCTAAAAAAGTTTGTAAGGTTTTCAGTGTTTCTAATCGAGCAATAACATATTTAGAACTTAACGAAGTCATTACCTTCATATCTGGACCGATTTCGCATCTAGTGCGGGTCGAGTCAAGTGAGGGCTGTCGCGTTTCCCTTGCACAGTGGCTGACGGGACCACAGCGCAGTGGGCCAGCCAGAAAACCGGTGGACGCAACGGGATTGGAGCTCCAGAGTCGTTAAATGGGGCTCTAACCGAACGTGTGACCGCACCAACGGATTGCTCTTCGAACGAGGAATCTATTAGTGAGGTCGCAGGTTCGGTTACAGTCCCGTTTAGCGACTCTGGGGCCCAAAACGCGCCTAGAGTTTTGGCCGCCTCCGGTCGTCTGGCCCACTGTACCGCCTGCCAGCTGCCGATAGGCAAGCCCGCAACACACTGGAGCGTGACGGGCGAACCTAGCCTCAAGTTCGCAGGCGCTACAACGACCGAAAGGCTGGTGCTTTTACTGTGACAAAATTTCATGGCACCACGAAAATGATACTATCCAAAATCTTGACGAGACAGTGTCGAAATATCCTTCGGAATGTCTGAGCTCGGTTCATCCGGAATACTTCAGTGCGTGAGGACGTCCAGACTCCCGCGACTGTCGTCCTGCTTCAGGGTTGGAGCTGCAGTTTTCCACGAGCCTGAAAGTGGGGGAAAAAAGGGATGCCTCCTGTGAGAATTGAACTCACGACCCCTGGTTTACGAGACCAGTGCTCTAACCCCTGAGCTAAGGAGGCTGAGATGCTCGAACCAGCACCTGGCGTCCATTTGAACACGGCTTCACTCCACAAAATCGGACAAAGTCGTTCGCATTTCGTAGCGTGCTGATAAGACTCGCCTCGCTGCTGTTGAATGTCGCTTGCGTGCCTCGTGTCAAATAAAACAATCAGACAGCGGTATGGTACAGTCTACGGTAAGTTAGCTCAGGGGTCTTGACATGTTCTCGACAGCAAGATGGCCAATGGCACCACACGCTGAATGTTTACATATGTTTATGTACAATTTGGTACGCGGCGTTGCATTATTTAAGACCTGTTAAACGGTTTCGCATAATAACTCTCAAATTTGCAAACATTTATGCATTTGTTCGCATCATAGTTTGCAAATATTACGTATGCACAAAATCGTACTTGTTAAATGTAACGTGCACGTACGGAATTGCTACGTAAACAGTGTGAAAGTTTGCTCAAATTTGTGACAGAGCACACTTAAAATGACTTGGAAAGAAAATTGGCTCTGTTTCTTTTCAACATCACCACTTTTGAGCGAACAGATAAGGATTTTTTTCGCGATTTTTTCTCTGCATATTTACAGCGAAAATGGAAATTTGAGTTGTCTGAAATTTCAGAGTGAGATTTCTTGCATGCGAGATGAGCCCGAGTGCCTGCTACCGTATGGCCACCGCAGATAGTGACACACTCTGACGTCACGTGGAAACCAATGTGAATCGTGACTCGTTTGTTGAATATTGTGTTTACGGTCGTGGCTCTCCCTGTCAGTAAGCTATCGCTACTTACTAAATTTTACGTAAAATACGACATATTACAGCTGTTCGTACAAACGAACTTTTCCTATGATTTTCATACGGGAATCTGCAAATTTCTTTAAGTAGGTGCAAAATGACGTACTAATAGAATGTGCATTATATGTGCTCAAATATAAACAACGCACTCGTACAAAATTTGCCCAAAAAAATTAGTGTGTAGCCAAGGCATGTTACTTAGTTATTAATTTTGTTCTTTGACTTGGGATTCGTAAAAGAAAACTTTAAGATTGATCTGTACGCAATTCTTTTGGATTTGCTTCCGGTCCCCTCCAGCGGAGTCTTGTCAGCCACACATTAAATGGTCGTCCGTAACTAGAGGCAGTGCAGCAGCTCGTGAAATCACAACGAAAAACCGTTACGCAAGACTTGGATCGACGAGGTGTACGCCTACACTGTCCTCGTCAGTCTGGCCGTCAGGCTGAGTTCAGTTCAGTGAGTACGTGTTGTGATCACACCTGACCGTAGACCAACACATCAAAATAAAGTGTACTGTATAGTCATTAACGTTTCTGTCTCAATTGTAGTTGATGGACTGGAGTCACCGCGAGCTTACACGGACACTCGGATTCCTGTCAGCCCTGGTACGTATTGCTGTGCTTGACGCACGATTTTCTGCTACACCCATTTACGTTATGGTGAATTTGGTGAATTAACTCCTCAGTCAGTACATTTTCCATACTACTACCCCATTGCAGTCGCTGGCGACTTAAGGAAGAATAAGAAGTAGCACGTAAACAGAAATTGCGTCCTAGACTACACTAAAGCCGTACTTCAGGGAAGTTTCCAAGAGGCATTCTGGTTCGGAATTACTCTAGCGGTACCTTGAGTTGAAGGGTGAATTTTATTATTTTCCTTGAGTAGGGTTGTCGTTCCGTGTTTGAACTAGCCGAAGATTTCTATTGGAAGTACATCTTTCACCTTTACTCAAAAGCACTTTCAGAAAAGTTGATTGAACGGTTAACTTTTAGTACATTTATTACCTAGTACTACTCTTTATTTACTTATCAATGACTCGATCGTATCCATCTTTTCGTCTTGTGTGCATTCGTTTGAATGTCATAAATGTTGTCATAAATTCTGTTTGTTTCCACCGTTCTTTGACAATTAGTCGAGGGTTGTGTGTGTAGTGTATCCCTTGTGTCTCGTTACAGTAACCTGCACTCCATCGCTCCGAGTCCTCGCTCGTGCACGAAAAATGCTCGCCAACTGTCCCGTTGGCCTGAAGAGGTCCGAGCCAGGCCTCCACCTTCAAGCTCACATCGGAACCCGCGCAGGGGAGAGGCCTTTGCAGTGTACGGTGTGTGACAAGACTTTCGAAACAAAATTTAACTTGCGGATGCATCTCCGTATCCACACCGGAGAGAGGCCTTTTGAGTGCGAAGTGTGCAAGAAAGCTTTTTCTCGTAAGGAAGACCTTATAAAGCACCTCCGCATCCACTCAGGGGAGAAGCCCTATGAGTGCGCGGTCTGCAAACAGAAGTTCATCCAAAGAGCACACCTCTACACTCACATGCGCACACACACTGGTGAAAAGCCGTTGGAGTGTGCGGTCTGCAGCAAAAAGTTCAGTACAGGCAGCCTACTTCGAGGGCATCTGAGAACGCACACGGGAGAGAAGCCTTTCGAGTGCTATGAGTGCAGCAAGAAGTTCAGAGACGGTAGCGACTTCAAAAGGCACCTCAAGACCCATACCGGCGAGAAGGCCTTTGAGTGCACAGAGTGCGAGAAGAAGTTTGTTGCAGGGGGCGACCTGCGACGGCATTTGAGGACCCATACCGAAGAGAAGCCCTTCAAGTGTGGAGAGTGCAAGAAGGAGTTCGCTCAGAGTGCCCACCTTGAGAGGCACAGAATGGTCCATTCGGGCGAGAAGCATTTTAAGTGCACAGCGTGCAAGAAGATGTTCAGAGACGGTGACGCACTCAGAAAGCATCTGCGTACGCACTCAGGAGAGAGGCCTTTCAAGTGCACAGTGTGCCACCAATGTTTCCATCGAGCCGACGGTCTGAAAAGGCACGCTAAGACCCATGCCCGGGCCAGCAGCCGTACTCCAGCCCATCAGGTGCGGTTACCTAGTTTCAAGTGTAGGTCATTCATTTTAAATAATACTTTTGCTACAAATTTTTGCGGAGAAAAACCAAGTTTGACTGTTTACTTCGAGTTTTTAAAACATGTGAATTCAATCCAAGAAGCCGAAATGCCTTCACTCTTATTCTCTTTGTTTGCAGCCTCTTCTTCATGGCACGCTGCTTCCAGTCTCCGGTGCAGCTTCCTGAAAAATGCTGAGCGGGATTAGTTTTTGTTTATTATGTATCTAATACATGAAGTTCGTTTTGTTTATTATGTATCTATTACATACAGTTCGTTTTTGTTTTCATTTTTATATTTGGAGGAGTTTTTACGACTAGTTTTCATGCTGTGTATCGGAGTGAAATAAATTTTCTCACACATTTTCTTCAAATAGTCTATTTCCTTACTATCCGTACTTTCAGCCTCGCGCTCTAAAACATGTCCTTCAACGACGCTGTAAGCGGGAAGAAGAACCCAGCAACAAATTGGCAGAGACACGACCACTAAAACGTTTGCGGCCCACAATGGAGCAGGAGTCCAGCGCAGGCGGCCATAACTCTAGACGCGTTTTGAGCTTCCGAGTCGCTAAATGGGACTCGAACCGAACGTGTGACCCAACCAATGAATTACTCTCCAAAACGAGGGATCCTATGGTGGAGTCACACGCTCGGTCCTGGTTATCGACTCCGCAGCTCAAAACGCGTGTAGAATTTTGGCCGCCTGCGTCGGTCTTCTGGCCCACTATGAGACGGTACCACAGTGTTAGGAACTCAACCCTGTTTTGGTAGGCATTACGCTGGGAACCCAGGTATTTGACGTCACATTCGCTTGAACGTGACTCGAGGCCGGCCTCTAGCCGAGTCACGCTGACATATTCACGCAAACTTCGTAGGACTCACATTAAAAAGAACCAGACAAGACATCCCTGGACGATTTTCATCGTATCACAACACGTGCACCAACTTCTGCCATAGTGCCAATTGAAGGGGAGTGACAATCATGAATTTTCAGACAGGGCAACATTGTGTTGTTTTGCCCAAATCGATAGTTTTGAAGTTTCCAACCCTGTTCGTGAAAACACAAATGCACCATTGAAACCTAGCAGATCATTTTCACAAGACGAAACTTTTCCTTGGAATTACAGTCAATAATTCATTTGCAACCTTACGAAGAAATTTGCTTTTCACAAACTTTTCTAGCGTGGAGTTCGTGCGGCTCTTCGTTACTCGTCTTAATGAGTTTTCGACAGAAACAATGATTATCTTCAACTCCTGTGCACGTTCACAGAACGCGTCACTCAGTATATAAGGGCAGGGCACCGCGTGCGGGAGACATCCATTCGCAACCATGTCTCGTGCGGTGCTCCTCCTGGTCGTTGTCGTGGCCGTGAGTATTTGATAGAAAATTTACTTGCCACAGTGAACTTACGTCAAGAAAATTTACTGGCAGCAAGTGAATTTACTTAAAGAAATTTAACTAGCAACAAGTGAATCTACTTCTAGAAATAGAAAACTTTTCTCCCATCAAGTGCATTGACCAGATTGGTCCAAATTCACTTAGGGTCAGGGCGGGGAAAACCTGGACAGGGGAAGAACTGAAAACCCCATAGTTTACTTCAAATACCGTAGCACAGGTATAACAACCATCAAAGGTTGTGCCGTGGCACTAGCGGTTCATTACATGATGGTTGTTAAGCCTGTGCATACGGGATTTGAAGTAAAACATGGGGTGTTGTTCAGTTCTCTTCCCCTGTCCAGTTTATCCCGCACTGACCCTATGGCCGGTAATTTAAGAGTTTTTTCTTCGTTTCTGTTCTTTTTGGAGGGGTTTCTGTAACGAAAGGTTGGTGATTGTAGGTGTGCGCCCTGACTGAGGGCTCCTTCAAGCACCGCCTTCACAAGGGCGTCGAGAAGATAAAGCACGCCGCGTACAAGGGCGCGGCCCTCGGCGCCGCGACGGTGGGCGCCACGGTCGGTGTGGTCTCGGGGACCGCCGAGGTCATCGGTGGCGAGGTCCTGCACGGCGCGCAAAAGGTCAAGGACAAGGTCGTCAGCAAGGTCAACCACGCGCGACAACACGTGGCCGACGCCATCGCACCGCACCGCCAATATTAACTGTCAGACCGAGCAGTAGTCCGAACAGAAACATGATTACCTGAGGATTGTGTGTGCACTGTAAAAAATTTTTGTAGTCAAATTCCTATACATGTATATGAAACAATTCACATATACATGTATAGGAATATTACCACACACTTGTATGGCAATCTGCCTATACATCGGTATGGCATTATGACCATACGTGTATAGGCGTTGTCTTATCTGTTGTAAAAGGATTTTTCCTATACATCGGTATAGCAAAATTGCAATGCATGTATAGAATTTCTCCGATTTAGGGAAAAAAATGCAAATTATGCAGGCCGCAAAACTGAATCGTGGCAGATATTGTACGCGAAGGTCAAAGTTCTCGCCGGTTAGTCCTAATGCCTGTCGTCCGGTGAACCGGTTCACCAATGTGGCGAAGTCCGTCGCCTCCAACTATCCTCATCAAAAGAGCGAGGACTAGTCTTGGTCAAAAATTGTGGGTAAGGTCGGAACGTCGGAACGATGTCCGACTTCCTTCTATGTCGGGAGAGCGCCTGCCTCGTCACCCAACGAAATTCCCAACCGCAGCACCCACCGAGAAGTAAGTCCGTGAAAACGACACTAGCGCCATCTAGCGGATAATCCGGATTATAGGCAAAGAAGCAGCTTCGCGACTTTTGTCACAAGTGAATTATTACTCGCACTGATTACCAATATTTGTACAGGTCACAAGGATTTCAATCGTATTTAACTGTTTCTAACAAAGCTCCCTTGGCCCTATTGCTATACACGTATTGCAAAATTCCTATACAGGAAGGACCCTTCGTAAAATTTGGGCTACGACATGCGGGGAAGCTGTCCGCGTCCCATTTTCGGTCCCTTTCCTAAGCAACACGGACCCCAAAAATCGGAAAAACCAAAAATCGGGGGTCGCCCGGAACTTTGCCTATTTCCTATAACATGGTTGGGAATTTTCCCCCTAGACCAAACTGATTAAAATTCCGAGATTTTGTGTGTCATTGCCCAACCCTCGCACAAGGGATGTATACGTCCCAGAAAAATGTATGATTTTCCGAAGAGCGTGTATTTTCCTGAATGCCCGTTCACTACAAATACAACGTTCATTACTTAACGGCCAAAGAAATCACTAACTGCAATGAATGTCAGCGTGGAGGGTGGGGGGCATTGATTAGGTTACGCAATTTTGGACACTTTCAGACACGTTACGCAGGTCGTCCCCTCTGTCCAAAGAGCGCTACGTCATCAACACATTTCACTTTATTCGACCCGTTTCTGGCGTTTATATTTTATTCTATTCTGTTCTAAGAACTAAACTTACATATTTTATTAAATGAAATTCAACTAAAGATTGAAAGATGCCTCGCACATCACTATATTTCAAACTATTTGCTTATTTTTAAGTCCACCACCGCAAAAAAAATTGGGGCGATGGAGTTCACGGTCTACAGGTATGCAAGCCAGCATGCAGTGCACAGTGGGCCTGAAGACCGGTGGAGGCGGCCTAAACTCTAGACGCGTTTTGAGCTCCAGAGCCGCTATATGGGACTGGAACCGAACGAGTGACCCACCAATGAATAGCTATTGCTCTCCGAACGAGGAATCCATTGGTGGGGTCACACGTTCGGTTCGAGTCCCATTTAGCGACTCTGGAGCTCAAAACGCGTCTGGAGTTTTGGCCGCCGCACCGGCCTCCTGGCCCACTGTGCAGTGGACACACAGTGCTTCATTCAGTTGAGTCGCATGAAGAGCTGCGTGAACGAGTACCAGCTGCTAAGCATTCGGTGCAGCCTGGGCAGGGACAGAGGCCCCACCCAGCGGGCCTTGATGTTGACGGGCTTGGAGGCACGCAGCATGACGGCCAGCAGGTCCCTGTTGAAGGCCAGCCCCGCGGGACCCTGCAACCATAGGGCTCGGCACTTGAACTAACCCTGAACAGTGTGCCAGAAGACGGGTCGGTGCAGGCGGCCAAAACCGTTTAGGATTTTCTTTACCTCCACCGGTCTTCTGGCGCACTGTACATATGTGCGTAAATCTCCGAAATTTACCATAAGGCACCACTTCGAGTTCATCATTTAGAGCATGCGTAAGGTAACAAACAGAAATGTAGTTACGAACTGTTTCTACTTAATGACAATCTAAACAATTTGCACCTCACGTGCACTCTAAATATGGAGTGCCCAGAAACTGGGCGCCTTTGTCGACCGCCCCACTTTTTACGGTGCCAAATGTCGCCCAGTTTCTAGGCATCTTTGTCGCCCAGTCTCGGGGTGGACAAATACAGTAAGCGGCCCACTCCCATGGTAGAGCATGCTCCGGTGGCTAGTTCCTGGGCGACTAAGGTGCCCAGATTATGGGCACCTTTTGGCACCTTTTGAGCCATGGGTGAAGGCAGGTTCCTTAATGGTTTGTCCAACCCGAGACTAGGCGACAAAGGTGCCCAGAAACTGGGCGATATTTGGCACCCTAAAATGTGGGGCGGGCGACGAAGGCACCCAGTTTCTGGGCACCCCATATTTAGAGTGTAAGCGCAAAATACTTCGTTGGATTTTAATCGTTATAAGTTTTAAGGTCCCGTGCCTGAAACAGCTGGCCCTGCCACGGGCTGTGGAAGGCCATGGGCAGCATTTGTTCCGCGGACTCTGCCACCAGGTCGCCCTCCAGCCCCAGGACCGTGGTGTAGGCGAAGGCGATGGGCAGCAGGCCCGCGACGTAGAGGTCGCGGTAGCCCTTGACCAGCGACGTAGTGGCGAGCAGCGCGAACACCAGCGAGCCGGCGTGGATGTGGTACAGGGGCACCTCGAACAGGCGGCTGAAGCGGTCGGCCACCTACACCCAGAAAAATGGTTTCTTGATTTTTTATTTTCTTGGTTTTCGTAAGAAAAATAATCTTGACACAAGAAAAATTTTCTTCTTTCAAAAAAAAAATTGGATCAAGAAATTTTTTTTTGCAAAAACCAAGAAAAAGTAAATTTTTCTTGATTCAAGAAGTCATTTTTTTGGGTGTAGTGGGCCAGAAGACCGGTGGAGGCGGTCAAAATCCCGAACGCGTTTTGAGCTCCAGAGTCGCTAAACCGGACTCGAACCGAACGTGTGACCCCACCAATGGATATTGCTCTCTGAACGAGGAATCCATTGGTGGGGTCACACGTTCGGTAGGCACCTGGAGAAGGGCGCGGTGGTCGTCCAGCACGAGGTGGAGCTGCGCGCGGCTGTTGGCGTTCTTGACTGCGAGGGCCAAGGTGCGGAGCAGCGCGGCGGACACCAGCGCAAGCGTTACGTGCACTACCTGCAACGGCAACCCTCAATATACTCAATTGCTTTGTACTTTTTATTGTGCTTAAGCTTTGCACAGTATTGTGCATGATGCGCATTAAAAAGCATGAATTTGATTGGAACTTGTCACGAAAGTGTTGCGCTAGAGATACCCGGCGTGCAGTCTCCCAGCCTTGCCTGCAGCCCCGCGATGCAGAAGGCGCAGCAGACGATGGCGAGGGACTGCAGCGCGTACTGCGACGCGAACAGCGCCCAGTGCTGCCAGGTGCGTCCGGGCGGCGCGGGCACGCCACCGTCGGAGACCAGGCCGACGCCGGGCAGGCACACGCAGCCGAAGGTGAGGCGGCCGGACACGAGGGGCCACGACACCATGAACACGAGGGTCACGGGCAGGTTGAGCGCCAGGGCGCGGCGGCACAGCGCCATGAGGAAGGCCGTGCGGCGGACGTCCTCCGCCTCCTGCAAGAACGCCGTGGACGTCAGCTTGGTGACACTGAGGCGACGCGTTTTGAGCTCCAGAGTCGCTAAATGGGACTCGAACCGAACGTGTGACCCCACCAATGGATTGCTCTCCGAACGAGGAATCCATTGGTGGGGTCACACGTTCGGTTCGAGTCCCATTTAGCGACTCTGGAGCTGAAAACGCGTCTGGGGTTTTGGCCGCCTCCACCGGTCTTCTGGCCCACTGTGCGCAGAGTGTATACCTCGTTCCGGACGAGCCGCTCCAGCCGGGCCGTGAGCACGGTGAGGTCCTCGATGAGGGTGCGCAGCAGGCGGCGGTCGCGTGCCCAGAAGCGCTGGTAGCACGCGCCGGCCAGGGCGATGGTGGCGTTGAGGGCGGAGAGCGTGCTGCGGTTGGTGCCCAGGTGCGCCACGGCGTCGAGCAGGCACTGCACGCCCAGCAGCGCGCTCAGCAGCGCCGTCGCGTTGCCGCCGTGCACCAGGATCCACGCACGCTGCGCCAGCCGCCGGGCGCCCACAAGACCCTCGCCGTCCTCTGTGCAAACGCAGAAAATGAACCATAAATGATTCGAAATTTCCAATATCCGAGATCGAACTGAGCAAATCATACTCCGAATTGAATCGAACCAGGCAAGATTCGATTCGGAGTCGGATTTGCTCAGTTCGATCTCGGATATTGGAAATTTCGAATCATTGATGGTTCATTTTCCACCTAAGGGAGACAGATTAGAAAAAAGTCATAAAATGACAGGAAAGTTCGAGTCGGCATCGAATCGTTTATCTTGATTCGTATTCGATTCGGCAATTTTTTCTTGATTCGATTCGCATTCGAAAAATAATTTAAGATTCGAATTCGATTTCCACACCCCTTCTTTCCAACAAACAAAAATCTAGTGAACTTCTTTTATGGTCCGGTTCCGCACAAATCATTATGTTCCACTAATCACAAGGCGCGTACAGCTCCACCAAAACTCAATATTATTTTGAAACTTTTTTTTTCATTTTGTATTAGAAGACCAAGTTAGAAAGGAAACTAATTGGGAGCCGAATCAAGGGAGGTTGGAGCGAATCTACGCGGATTGAGGCTGGTAATACCAATCATTTTCAACTACATATTCCCTCAGCTGAACTATATAATATTGAATCAGGATAATCGGCCCCGCTTGCGCAGGGCACACAAAAAATTGGTCGTTAGACTCATAATGTGTCCCCCTCCACGGAAATCTTTAGTAAAAGGCGAAAGATTTTTTCGTTTTGAAGGGAGACCAGAGTGCCAGATACTGGACTCGGATCCGGAGTAGTCAAAATCGTACCGCTGGCCACAACCGCGAGGGACTGGACGGCAAGCGACCGCAGCGCCACCTGCGCCTCGCAGTGCCTGTTGTTTGAAGCTCACGGCACACTGTGGGACGGAAGACCGGTGGACGGCGGCGAAAACTCTAGGGGCTCGGAGCGTAAAAGGACTCAACCCCAACGCGACTCTGGACCAAAGGGTCTAGCGGTTTTAGCTTCCGCATTGTGCAAGCTCAAGTTAGGGGTTCCAACTAGCAGCCAGGGGTGGCTTTTTACATTTCCTAACATTTAACTGTACAGCGATGCTAAATAGTTATGCACACCGTACGTACTTATGTATGTCCATGCAAAAGAAAGTGTCTTGGATTGTCCTAAGTATGTTAAGAAGTAAATAAAGGTATCATCTGCTAAAAATAGTTTAGTGTATACTGTTGTCGTTGACTGCACTCAAATCGACACGTCATTGAACAAACACTCAGTAACGTACACGTCAGTGTGTGAAGGACGAAAATGAACACAAAAACTGGGAGAGAAGACGGTGCCACACCGGGCAACTTTGGGCGTTTCCTAAAATTAGGGAAGGAGACCAACCCTGCGTGTTTGAAATAAGGTTTGCAGTGGAGAGATTATCCGGGACAGCGCGAACGCAGTCCCGACTATCAAAAATTATACATCCGAGGTATCCACATTTGGGATACTCGCAGAGGTCAGCCCATCCGAAGTGCAATGGAAAGGCCTCGCCCTGGAAGAACCGCCTTGATGATCACGGTTAACTTCTATGCCAGGTAAGTATGCTCGTTGTACTTCCGAGATTGGATATAACCCAGGCGGCCACCGGGGTGACCCGTGTGCACACACTCGCAAACGCCACCGTCAAGTTGTTCTTCGCGTGGCGTTGCTCCAAGCAGCAGCGGGAAACCAAATCCAATCCGTCAGGATTTTCCCGCCTTTCAAGTTGCGTCCAGGAAGTCTTCCCAACGGCGCACACTATTTAGAAATATTAAATTTTTAGTGACGCAAGTCAAGGGAGCAGCATCACGTCATCTGGTGGCGACGGCGGCAACTGCAGTGCACAGTGGGCCAGAAGACCGGTAGAGGAGGTCGAAATCTCGGACGCGTTTTCAGCTGCAGTCACTAAATGTGCCTCGAAGCGGACGTGTGACCTCACCAACGAATTGCTCTTCACGCGCTCTGTTCAAGTGCTGTTTAGCAGATCTGGAGGTCTAAACGCGTCTTTAGTTTTGGCCGCCGGTGCCGGGCTTCTGGCCCACTGTGCGGCGGCGACGAACGACCCCCGGGGGCGCCCCCGCAGGGATCTATTTCCCGTCCCCCCTTTTTTTTAAAAAAAAAAAAAACCCCCGGGGGTTAAAAAAAAGGAGTAACCCCCGGAAGAAAGGGGGGGAGGGTTTTG
>NW_023144630.1:7102755-7134018 GCF_012932325.1 Thrips palmi | reverse complement strand
CTTTTAGCGACTCAGGAGCTCAAAACGCGTCTAGAGTTTTGGCCGCCTCCACCGGTCGTCTGGCCCACTGTGCCCTGAGGGTTTACCAGTGTGTCTCGCTTGCAGGCATCCCCGAGGTGGACGTGCCGTCCACGGAGCCGTTCCGGCTGGCCGAGCTGTCTCTGTCGCTGACCGAGGGACGCGGCGGGTACCGCATCTCCCTCAAGGACATCGACGTCACGGGCGTGAGCAACTTCACCGTGCGCGACCTCACGTAAGCATCCTCTCACTGTCCATCTCTTCGACTCACTAAATGTTATGTACAATTTTGTACGAGACATCACAGTTTTTTGTGCACACGAACTTTTCGTGCAATTTTCGTACGAAAAACTGCACAAATTTCCCCTTTTTGAGCAAAATTTCGTACAAATTTGTACGAAAAGTTCGTGTGCACAAAAAACTGTGATGTCTCGTACAAAATTTGTACTAAAACATTTAGTGTGGACGACAGTGCGCTGTAAATGTTAATTTCAAATTTTCAGAATTGTCTCCACAACATATCATTTTATTTGCATGCATTTAGGGAAGGAGTATTCTGTGCCAATGCACATCACCTTAAGCTTTGATTGTATTGCTTTAAATAATTTCGCGATCAAAAGTTTTGTATTATTATTTTTTTCGCATGGTCGCAAGGTTGAAGCGTGCCTTGTGAATTCGCGGTATCTTTATCTTGGGGCTTCAAATTACTATTTTCTTTCCATGCTTTCATGATTTAATACTTGCTTCCTACACTACATGCGCTTATCTTTTCTCGCCAGGCTACGTGGTGTTGCCTGAATTTTAACCTGTGTATTCTTTTGTCCAAAGTTGTGCTCAAATTCGCTTAAATTTGTGCAGTTTCACGCCTAACATCATGCAAATTCAATGAGGGCACTAAATCCTGCCAGTTACACGTTCTTCATTCTACCCAAACACTTGTGTCTCAGTGTGTGAAATGTTTGCTTGCCTGCTGCAGGGTGGGCGAGGCGGGCGCCTTCTCGCTGGACGTGGACATCCCCCTGCTCTCCCTCGTGGCCGACTACTCCAGCTCGGGCGTGCTCATCATGATCCCCGCCTCCGGCCGCGGCACACTGCACGGCGAGCTGGGCCGCGTGCGCACGCAGCTCCGGGGCGCGCTGTCGGTGCGCGGGGCGGACCGGGCAGACCGAGCTGGCAGGCAGCACGTGCACGTGGACCGCCTGCTGGTGGACCTCAAGGTGGGCGACGTGAGCATGCGCATCGACCGGGCGCCGGGGGAGAACTTCATCATCGGTGAGTTGACGACATTGTACGCGTGAAATTCTACTTCATCTGCAGCCTTTGTCAAGCATTAATTTTCGCTCAAAACGAAGCATTTTTCGGTAGTTCCGGGTAATTCCCTTATGCATTTAGATAGGGGGACTCTGAGCGGATGAGCTAATACGCTTCATTTCCAGTGTCTTTCAATGTGAACCTATTATGCTTGGTTTCTAGCGCTAACTTATTGCTCTTAATTTCTAGTTCTAATTAATTACGCCTCATTTTCAGAGTAAACTCATTGCGCTCGACTTCAAGCGTAAATTTATTACATTTTATTCTCTATCCCATTCTCGGTCTCTACTCTCTTATTTCCAGTTGTTACATTCGTTTCTTTCCCGTCGCAGCCCAAGCCACCAACATGCTGCTCCGCACCAGTGGGCACCTCGTCCTCGACGCCATGATGCCCGAACTCCGCCTCAAGTTGGCCGACGTGTTTCTCGGCATCGCCAACAACATTTTCGCCAAGGTGTCCGTCGACCAGCTGCTGCGCGATTGATTGATGTGCTGCCAGGCAGTGCATGGTTATTATTTTATGTATGAATTCTCTTGACTATCTATGTACCTGTTGGGCCTTAATTTTTATCATGTATATTTTCGACTGTTTGTGGTTTTATTGACGAAATTGCACTTACATGTAGTGGTGGTGTAAGTTATTTATCTTTTTAACTACTCTTTGGCCTCGTGTAATAGCTATCTTTTAAATGAAGGTTTGATAATGAATTTTGTAATTTTGGGTCATGTTTGCTTGGCCAATAAACAAGATTCTTCAAGTAAATTAATGATTATTTGTTTCATCGTATTAAATCAAAAACCTGAGCCCCCGTGACGCCTTGAGAGCTCCCCAGGTGACACACACTGCTCGGACGAAACTTCGCCGCCTCTCCTCACGAGATGGGTACTTTCGCGGAGATTATATTGGGTGACAAAAATAGGAGAAACTCCCGTTATCGGGGGTTGACCGCTTCCACTGGTCCTGTATGCCCGTCTGGCCATTTGAATTTCAGTACGTGAAGCTCTTGTAGCAAAGCAAGTCCGCGTCGAACTATCGACAAACCGAGTGGAAGGCGGCTTGACAGCCCGAGGGGCAGTCCCTCGTTGTTCGGCCACGAACTGCTGTAAGTGACACGCAACTGTAATTTGCCTTCGGGGAAGTTTTAATTTCACATCACGACCCTTCGTGATGAAGCGCTGACCCAGTGTGATCGTCGAGAGTACTTTGATTGCGTCGCTTATGTTTTGCGAAGCGAGGATAGGCAACCCATTTGGCACTGCATTCCTTCTCACTCACTCTCACTGACGCCGCGACGATGCTTTGTTGAGCTGCGGCGAAGGGAGTCCCGATGATGACCGTACTTCCCCTTCCTTGGCTGCTTGGCCCTGCGAATATCTTCCAAATCGCCCTGTGATTGGTTGAGCTCTGAAAAGGCTGACCAACAGCGACACGGTGGATGAAAAGTGGAAACTCTTGCGGTAAAGACTTCCTGGAGACCGGAAGGGCAACTTTAATAAGCTCATTGTTTACTATATCAAGTCTAGTAAGCTAAGTGTCGCGCAGACGGATGGTAAACCTAAATCTGATGAAGTTTTTATTTTTAGCGTTGGCAGCTTTGGACAACGGTGCGTCGTTTATTTCTCATACTTATGGCGGCGAGCGACTCAACATGGTGCCTGTTTTGTTTATTTTCCCTTCTCTTGTAATTTGCAAAGTTTAGGAATTTCGAATCGATTTCGCTCGTCAGGCTCATCGTCGTTTGATTCTCTGATCATAAGTCGTCGTGAGGTGTCCAAAAAGTTCAGGTGAGACTGATATGAATAAGTAAGCACGAAGACGATTGTGTCTTCTGCTATTTCTCTTTGTTTACGTTGCTCGGTGTCATTACCGATTACTTAAGATGTGAGTTAATAACTTGACTTATAACGTATTCGTTACTTTTATTACATTTTTGTCAAGTCAAAGAACTTCGGAGAAGATGAAGTCTGCATGGTTTTCATTCAAGTACCCTCTTTTCGTTTTGACTCAACAGTTGATAGCTGGACCTGCTTCACATTTTCAGAAACTGATATGATGCCACATATATGTTGGGGATAGGGATCAGGGCACTAACATTAAATGTGTGGATGTGGGTGACTCTCTCTCTTGCTTTGATGTTTCTCGTGTCAGTTTCATCATTCCGATGTTAAATTATGGTCATGGTACCTCTGTTGCCGCAATGTTACTTTTGTTAGTCCCAAAGAGTTCATTATAAAAATTTAGAGAGGCAAGTGCTCAGTTATCTTTGTAATTTATCTTGTACAAACAGTAACTGTTACTCATTTTACCAAGTGATTTGGATAAATCCACGCTTATGTTCTGAGGATTAAATCTATTAAACTTCCTGGAGTATCGGTTGCATTACTGCACTTTCAGACATTCACATCAGACTTGTGCTGTCAGAATGATGTCTTGAATGGTTGTTGTGATCTGGACCAGCTTGCCAAATGCAATTTAATTGTATAGTTTAATAAATATCTAATGGGGGATGAGAAAAGACCAGCTTTGATGGTGGTTGATGTTTGAAAGTCACTCATTCTACTGTTCTTTGTTTCAGGTGGAATGTCTTGCATAGAACTGCTTGTCGATGGTGTGAACCATTGCTTCTCACTTGACACTGAAGCATCAGAATCTACCTTCCCGGAGCACCTAGTGCCTTTAGGATGCCTCGTCCAAAAAGGGAAGCCTGGCATTGGCTCCTACAGAGCTTTGCTTGAGTCATCAGATGTGGACTTTAGTGTGCTTTGCATGCTGACTGTCACCAAGGAATGCTCTCCAGTGCTCGGCAGCAATTTTCTGGACAAGGTACAGTCTTGATGGAGGTGTCATTAGCTACAAGTGACATTTGTGTTGAATAATGAATCTGAAGGCAAAAACCTACAAATAGTTTTTGCTGAATTTTATTGTTGCATTATATATTTTTGCCATCCACAGTTGCGTGGAACTTTACTTCTTGCAGATACTGTAACATTTTAAAATAAGTTTTAATTTAAGTGTCATGTACCCTTCATGCAATTTCTCACCAGGTTTTAGTGGACTGTTATCAGTGATCAATTAAGCTTTGTCTTAAAGCCAAGAATAGAATCTTATTTGATTACACTGGATATTTATTCACCCTGTGTTATATCCTGTCAGTTTAATATTGTTGTTCATTTTGCGATAGCAATTCTTTTTGTAAATTTTGATTTATACATGCCTATATAGATCCATCATACTACTTGGTCACATTCTTAAAATTGAAGGTTGTTAGTATTTTTCATGCGAGCAGACCTCTTGCATTATAATGTTGCCACCAATTTTCTTGTATGTGCAGGTGCAGTCAAGAAGAAACAATAAGTACCTTGAGGTGACCAACGCAAAAGGTGTCACAGTGCAGTTGCCACTTCTTGTAAAGAAAGAACCTAAGGATAATAGCATTTCTTCTCCTAGTCAGCCCCCTAGTGGAGTTGCAAGCAAGTGTGTTCTTTATTTTTGCTGAGAAGACAAGGAATATAGTTTTAAAGTTTTTACTTGGCAATAATTACAAGGGCTCCCTTGATTTCTGTTCATAGTTCAACTTCAAATGGTGGACGGCGCAAAGCCAGGACTCTTTTGACTGCCAGGATTGTCGTGTTTTTCCACTTCGAGACAACAGGCTTTGGAGAAGATGCAGAGATTATTCAAATTGCCGCTAGTTGCCACAACAAGACATTTAATGCGTACATCTTACCAGATGGTGACATTCATCCAAAGGTACAAATGCTGATGGGTAATGGGGTAACGAGGTTTGAACGCTGTCTCAAGAGTTGCTACTCGCTACAATGTCCCAGTCATTTAAAATTAAGACAGCTTTTTTTCTCAACTTTAAATCAGCCTGCTTAGAAAGTTTACTTTTCACAACTTTCAGCATGTCTGTCAGCATTTTGGGCCATATCAGGCACTGACTGTTCTCTTAAGTCTCTGTCATTCAAGAGTCTCCAAAAAGAATAATAACATCAACTGTTTGAATAAGGAATTAAGTGTCAGTTAGCCTCTAGCTTCAAAGTAAAACCATTAGAAAAATTTTATATTTTTGCTCCCAAAATTATGGTCTGGAGAAGGAGCTTATGCAGTTTTCACATTTGAAAAACTGGACCAAAACTCACAGTGCAGTTGATCTCTCTTGCAGATCCTCCTGACTAAGGGGCATAAACAAATTCTGTGAAAAATTAGATAAGTTTCATAGAGTGTTTGTAAATTTTAGCGCAGAAGTACTTTTGATTGAGTTATTGCCCCTCACTTTATCGTAGTTGCTTCATTATCTATTCAATGTATATCTTGTCCAAACTAATCCAAGCAACTTTTTTTTTTATAGGCCATGGAGCGGAATGGCTTCTTGAAGGCTGGAGACTGGTTGTTCCTGCGAGGGCAGGTGGTGTACACGACTCCAAGAATGGATGCTGTGGAGAAGTTCCTCGCTTTCCTGCGCAGTGTGGGAGGCAACACCGTCCTGGCGGCCCACAACGCCATGCCCTTCCACGCGCCTCTCCTCTCGACGCTGCTCGCCTCTCTGGGCTTCACCAAGCAATTTGAGGCGCAGGTGCGAGGCCTGGCTGACACACTGCCTCTGTTCCGGAAAGCACTCCCAGGTGAGTCCTTAGAAGCGAATGACTCAGCCCTGGTTTTTGTGAGTTCTTAAATTCATTTCTGTATTTGATGTTCCTCCATTATTGTGTGCTTTTGTAAGCACATTTTTTAAAAAATAAGGCGGGAGGGGGTTAATTCAAGTCTTTGCTCTGTAAACCATGGGCTTACTCTTTACTAGTTGCTGCACAGTTTGCATTTTGGCAGAAGTGATTGTTGCCCTTGAAATGGTACTTTCTTGTAACGAAGTTAATTATGCCTCATTGATTTGCATCAAAGTGATTCATTTGAATCATTTCAATAAGATTCTTCCCATGAACAGAAAGTTGTGAGGCATTCACAGAACCACGTTAAAATCTTGGAGCAAAGTTAATTTTACTCCCCGTTTGAAACTCGCAGTTTAATTTGGATTGCACGAAACATCATGTAGTAGAGTGAAATGTAGAATGTGTGGTCATTTTGTCGGCCCATTCCGAACTAATCCATGAAATTCTTTTTTGCATGTCTCGTAGGCCGTCAAGCTGCAGGGAAGACTTACAGCCTAGATGACCTTGCTGCAGACCTACTTGAAGGGTCGAATCAGTTCCATGACGCAGAGGAGAGTGTTTCATCACTAGAGAAGCTGATTAAGAAAGCTGGCATTGGATATGAGGGAGTTATAGAATCAGCAAAACCTCTAGTCGAGTTTATCTATTGAAGCAAAGTGTGTACGTTTTTCACTTTCTTTAAGGACTACTTTTGCCATCTTTTGACTGTGACAACTATTTCAATGAAATGATATTAATTAAGGTAATCAAGTTTCCACTAATCATGTACAAATTTTCATCTCATTAAAGAGTCTTGTCCCCTGAGTTAGTTCAATTGAACATGTACCTGTGATTCTTAATGAGTGGAATTAACACTCCTTGAATCTACTTTAAAGGGTCTCTTTAGTTTGCCTAATCAAATGGGAGCATTTTATGTTTATCAATTGGGACACTGTACTTGTTCTCAGATCAAATACTATGTTAAGTTTACTGCATGGACCAAAACACATTTTTATTGACATAAGGTTTGCATTGTAGTTTCGTTGTCATTGTTTTTGTTCGTTTACGGGTCTATGTATTGTTATATTATTTCTGGCATGTGTACTTACAATAAAGTCCTTGTCTAAAAAATACATCACTCGTTACAAATCTTGAAGAAAACCAAAAACCAAAGTCGTTGGTCTGGGAGTATTTCCACATCTTGATTTCCATAAGCCTTGGTGCAACCAATGCAACCTCTACTCCACCCTCCCATCGGGGACGGGGTAAGGAGGTGGGCATTCCAATCGCAAGTTTCTTTTTCCCATCTATCTATCTAACTGTATGTGCTTTCTCATCACCGCGCTGGGTGACGTGTCAAATGGGTGGTCTACCTATCAGGCGCGCGTGACGTGGCAAAAGGGTGGTCTACCTTCACGGCGGGGTACCACAACACAATGTCGAGAGAGATTTGAGGAGGAAATCCTGGCTATAAGGAAAGCAAACCCGCGTTTTCTCCCTCTGAAAAGGCAAAAGAGTTTCCCTCCCTCATCGGACTCGCCTATCTCCTTCGAGGTTTAGCTTGTGCATTCCAGTATGAGGGGTGATTTCCATTATACACGTCTTCGTTCTTATACAAGTTAGGTTCCTTTTATTTTAGCTAACAGTGGACTACTAACGATCGGGCGCGGATCCAGGGGGCGTCCCCTCCCCCTGGAAGCAAAGCGCTACTACCCCTGTACGTAAGTAACTGTAGACTCATTCCCCCGGAAGACCGGTGGAGGCGGCCAAAATTCTAGACGCGTTTTGAGCTCGAGTCGCTAAACAGGACTCGAACCAAACGTGTGACCCCACCAATGGATTGCTCTCCGGACGAGGAATCCGTGGGGTCAAACGCTCGGTTCGAGTCCTGTTTAGCGACTCTGAAGCTCAAAACGCGTCTGGACTTTTGGCCGCCGGCGCCGGTCTTCTGGCCCACTGTGGCTAACAGTGGAGGTGCACGGTGGAGAAGCTCCTCGCGGCGGCGAACATGCGGGGCACGATGGGCTGCCCGCTGTCCACGGACTCGGGCCGCTCCCCGTCCTCGTCCTCCGGCGTGTCCTTGTAGTGCTCCTTCACGTAGAAGAAGGCCTTGAGCGTGAAGA
Source organism: Thrips palmi (assembly GCF_012932325.1). Classification (NCBI taxonomy): domain Eukaryota; kingdom Metazoa; phylum Arthropoda; class Insecta; order Thysanoptera; family Thripidae; genus Thrips; species Thrips palmi. The sequence goes on along the minus strand of NW_023144630.1, from coordinate 7,125,919 downwards.
AGTAGATGATCTCGACGATGCTGAGGACGGAGCAGCCAAGGAACAAGCCGGCGGTTCCCCCCACGGCCACTGTTGAAGATGCCAAATGGAGGAAATCATTGGGACTCGAACTGAACGTGTGACCCCACCAATGGATTGCTCTCCGAACGAGGAATCTATTAGTGGGGTCACTCGCGCGGTTCGAGTTCTGTCTAGCAAATCTGGAGCTCAAAACGCGTCTGGAATTTTGGGCGCCTTCACCGGTCTTCTGGCCCACTGTGCCTGCACGCCTTCCCTCACCCAGGACGTCGATGAAGCCGAAAAGGACATCCCGCTTGAGTCGCATGCGTGGGTACTTGTTCATCCCCCACTTGAGGCAGGTGCCCATGAACCTGCATCAACCAGAAAGTGGGTCGCATCGTTCGTTCCAGGCAGCCTCGGTTGTTCAAAAATTACTGAAAATGACTAAAAATTATCTATACCAACAATAATAGACTTGCAACCATCGATAGTCGACTGACAAATAGTCGGTAGCCGGCTAAATCGTCGAATTCTTTTCAAGGTGAGGTTTTCAGTTATAAAATCTAGTCACTCCAAATAATGGTAGGACAAACTATGCCACCTAATTCGTTCCCGAAGGACTGCGCGTCGTCAAGACCAGACCACTCACCACGGTATGGTGTGGTCGTTTTCGGAGATGTAGTTGACCTCGACGCACGAAGGCAGGCACTTGCAGTCCACCTTCTTGTTGGTCACAGGGTCCTTCAGCGTCGACATCAAGACTGTCCAGAGGGATTAAACTTGAGCCAGGACGAACGCACAGTGGGCCAGAAGACCGGTGGAGGCGGCCGAAATTCCTGAGGCGTTTTGAGCGCCAGGGCCTCACAAATGGATTGCTTTTCGAACGAGGAATCCATTGGTGGGGTCACACGTTTGGTTTGAGTGCCGTTTAGCGACTCTGGAGGTCAAAACACGTTTGGAGTTTTCACCATCGGCCACGGCCTTCTGGCCCACTGTGGAACGACGCGAGACAAATGCGCACCGTCACCAAAACGAAATTTACCTTTGTGCTTATCCAGGCAGTGCAAACCCTTCACGTCGCATATCTTGAAGGGGTCTGAAAGGGTTCAGGGAAACGATCACCGTACACATCAAAGTCTTGAAGGATAAGTAGTTTGTACAGCCACCCTTTTTTGAAGGCAACAAGCTTTATTGCATGATTAGTGCCAGCGGTCAAAATCCCTGACGTGTTTTGAGCTCCTGAGTCGCTAAACGGGACTTGAACCGAACGTGTAACCCTCACTGATGGATTGCTCTCCGAACGAGGAATCCATTGGTGGGGTCACACGTTCGGTTCGAGTCCCGTTTAGCGACTCTGGAGCTCAAAACGCGTCGGAGTTTTGGCCGCCCCCACTGCACAGTGGGCCAGAAACCGTCGGAGGCGGCCAAAATTCTAGACGCGTTTTGAGCTCCCGAGGCACTAAACAGGACTCGAACCGAACGTGTACCCCACCAATGGATTCCTCGTCCGAGAGCAATCCATTGGTGGGGTCACACGTTCGGTTCGAGTCCCATTTAGCGACTCTGGAGCTCAAAACGCGTCCGATTTTGCGCTCCACCGTATTATGGCCCCGTGCATCGAGACGATACGCACACGGGCGGTAAATGTGAGGACGCAGCCGCACTCGCGTTCCCAGCGTATGCGGGATGTCCTCACATTGTACGAGTTCATCGGATGAGCATGAAGTTCGACTCTAGTACGACAGCTTCGCTGCCCAACCTTGAGATCCGCCCTTCATCAGACGTTCTGAGGCTGCGTCCGAGATCTCCGCCCTACCGGCCGGCCTCGGGACTCAAGTATACGCAAACTAACGGGGCGTAGAAGGGGTGCATGAACATCTGGAGGAAAGCACTCGTCCTGATACAGGTTAACGAGTACACGGGGCTGACATCAGGTTATCTCTCAGAGCGACAGCGCCGCTCCACCTGTGAGGCCGCCGCTTCGGACGTTAGATGCTGAGGCCGAGGATTCCTTTTAACGTCCGGCCTCCGACAAAGTCTAGCGGAAATCCGTTCGGAAGGTGTGCATGTAGGCATCTTTGAGGCAAAATGAGCACCCTTTCCCAAAAGGCATCAACGATTCGCCATCCAAGGGGAAAATCATTTCCCCAGTCACATATCCGTCCACGGTAGGCCTGTAAAGCTTAGGGGCCCTTAGATCGCCGCTGGATTGAATAGCCTTTTAGCTCCAGAGGCGTAAACGTTTTAGCCGAGGAAGGCCCAATGTGGCTCTTTAGAAAGAGCCATCCAAAGGGCGTCACGTTCGCTCGAAGGCAATGTTTCAAAGTTCAGTATCCGTCCTACGGAAATAAGCTCAACGACACAGTGGGCCGACGCCGCTGTTGGCACGGCTTTGAGTCCAGAGTCGCTAAAAGGACTCGAGATCGTGTGCCCCACATATTGCTCTCCGAACGAGGGATCATGATGGGTCACACGTCATTGACCGTTAGCGACTCTGGACTCAAAAGGCGGAGTTTTGGTCCACTATTAGGCCCTGTCGGTGGAAGGCCTCACAAGTCCCGGAGTTCATTACGACTGCGCGACATTTGCCATCCAGTGGACTGCCATTGTACGACCACCCTCTGTCAATGAGGCTGCTGTTTTTGGCCTTGAAGTGCCTGTCGCAAAACTGAATGTCGTTAGGGCACAGTGTGCCTGGAGGCGGTCAAATCCCGGAAGCGTTTCGAGCTCCTGCGTCCGCCTGCCTCGCAAGGTCGGACTCGAACCGAACTTGTGACCCCACCAATGGATTGCTCTCCGAACGAGGAATCCATTGGTGGGGTCACACGCCCGACTCGAGTCCTGTTTAGCGACTCAGGAGCTCAAAACGCGTCTAGAGTATTGGCCGCCTCCCCCACCGACACCGGTGCTGGTCCACTGTGCCGTGTACCCACTCAGGTGCGAAGTATACAGCGACGTCCGAGCTGAACGCGTAGCAGATGCCGTGCTCCGTGATGGTGGGCTGCAGCGGTTGGGCACTGGCCTCATCGTTGCTCCCGCTCACAGAGTAGGAGAACTCCAGCTTTACCTAAAGAGGGGCACGCCGTGACGAGTCGCCAGTGTCAGTCTGCCCACTGTAAATGTCTTACGGTGAAAGGCTGCACGAGCATATTATGGTGGAGATTTTCTCCATAATACCAACAAAATTCGTCAAAATATCTATAAGGTACAGTGAATTCTCAATGGTATGTTACGAGGTCAGCTGCGCCGCCATAATATGGAACCTTTTCACCATAATATGGAGAGAATCTTCACTGTAGAACATTTAGAGTGCCGTCCTTTCTCCTGCCCGCACCTTCAATGGACATGACAGTGACTTAGGTCGGGATCACCTATGCCCCTTGCTACTAACTCCCTATTGCAACGCGCTCTACTGCTTTAGCAGTATGCCGACTGTTACCATCACTGCAAAGCCAGCGGCAAGCAAACTTACCGTTGGCTTTGCAGTGGTCCAGAGTCCAAGCGGGCCGCTGAAACATCAACTGCTGTGTCGCATACCGCCAGCACGAGGTCCATGTAGTCCGAGGGTTTGATCTGGTCGTTGAAGTCGTCGATGACGTCACTGAAGGTCGTGTACGTGGCGTTGGCCAGCGTCATGAGGAACAGCTTGAGGCGTTCCTTGTCCTGGATGTGAGTCAACCTGCAGCAGGCCAGTCCGTCAGATTGATGAACCACAGTGGGCCAGAAGACCGGTGGAGGTGGTCAAAATCCCGGACGCGTTTCGACCTCTAGAGTCGCTAAATAGGACTCGAACCGAGCGCGTGACCCCACCAATGGATTCCTCATTCGGAGAGCAATCCATTGGTGGGGTCACACGTTCTGTTCGAGTCCCATTTAGCGACTCTGGAGCTCAAAACGCGTGTAGAGTTTTGGCCGCCTCCGCCGGTCTTCTGACCCACTGCGCGGTGATTAGCTCGATCTTTGGATTTGTAGTGTCCTTACGAGTCCGCCACCCTCTCCACGCTCTCCTCGTCGTACTTGATGGTGGGGCAGATGGTGACGGAGGGGAAGGACGTGTTCCACTCCTTGTAGTCGCGCTCCATGGCGATGACGGTGGGGTTCTCCTGGTAGTGGTCCCACGTCGACAGCGACACCACCACGGCGCCGTACAGCCCCAACAGCACGAAGGCCGTCCACACAATGCTGCCACGCATTGGAGGGAAGTCAGTCACGGGGCACAGTGGGCCAGAAGACCGGCGCAGGTGGCCGAAACTCTAGACGCGTTTTGAGCTCCAGAGTCGCTAAACAGGACTCTAAACGAGCGTGTGACCCCACCAATGGAGTCCTCGCTCGAAGAGCAATCCATTGGTGGGGTCACGCACGTTCCCTCGCGGACACTAACCGCTCAAAGAAATGTCGCTTGTCATCGGTCAGGTGGTTGAAACCGTGGATGGACGATGTCTGCATCACCAAGAACAGGAAGTCCCACACCGCCCTCAAGAAGGACTTTTTCTTCCCCTTCGCCTGGCCGTCCGCGTTGGAGTACATGCCGGCCCCCTCGCGCCCCTCGCGGACCATGGTGGGCGTGACCGACGCCGCGAACGCGGAGACCGGCGGCGACCCTTGCAGGACGCCCCTGGAGCGTCGCATCACCGCTAAAGACAAAGCCATTACAATCATACCACCCTCAGGGCATGAATACGATTTACGCCCCTACAACGGTGTCGACCTCGTGCCTCTGCACTGCAAACCTAACTGTCTACTAAGTACACACTCACAAATGCATGCTTGCAACTACACATATGCGCTTACAAACGCATGCTTGACGCCGTATATGTCCATGCGTCAAGCATCCGTTTGTAAGTGTGTACTTGCAAGCATGCATTTGTAAGTGTGTACTTAGTAGACAGTTAGGTTTGCAGTATGCATGGGGCGTAAATTAATAAAGGATTTCTAGGAAAAAATTTTAATGCCTTCAAAATTCATTAGTTAACTTGTTACGTTTTCTGGCTACTTTCGCATGTTACTGTATTAGCTTTAAAGATGATTTTTCGGTAGTATTTTCGGATTTTTAATGGTAATGAAGAGGTAATACGTAAGTGGCTTGACGCTCCTCCACCTAAATAGCATAGAGATTTTCCAAGAATTTTCACCAAAACTTGTTTCTTCTCTGCAAACTCAACAGTGTACGTACTCAGTACACGCTAGTTAGAGTGTACTCATGAGCACACTCTAACTAGAGTGTACTGAGTACACTGTTGAGTTTGCAGAGTTGTTTTTGCCAAAACCTATGTATCTTACTAGAGATCTCCCCCGGGGGCAGGCTGTCCACGTCTAGCGGGCAGAGGCCCGGGGGCTCCGGGCTGCCGTCCGGCATGCCGTCCCGGAGCAGCTTGGGGCTGACGGAATCCTGCCCCGCCGGCACCATGGCGACCCGGAGACTGGCGGCCGAGGACTGAGGGCACGACGCCCGGAGGACGCGGCGCACATGCCGTGCTTGCTCGCTAGGCACCCTTGACATTGGCGTGGTGACCCTGACAGCTCAAGGTCGGGTCCGATAAAAGCAAAGGGAGCATACACTGCAGGAAGTGTGAATAGTACAACAAAAACTGAACACCAAAAGTACAACAGGGATTGTAGAAAGTACAACGAGAATTGTACAAAGCACAACGATCGTTGTCTAGGCCTCGAGGCCTAGACTGCACAGCACTCGTCAAGCCGGTTCCATTGTACTTTGTACAACAATTGTTGTGCTTTGAAAGTACAACAAATTCCCTAATTAAAATTTGCCAGATATTAATTGTGTACTTTTGTTGTGGTTTTTTCAAGCAGTGTAAAAGTACAAAAGGGAAAGTACAACGAGGCCTGGACTGCACAGCACTCGTCGCTGGTTGCATTGCACTTTGTACAACAATTGTTGTACTTTGAAAGTACAATAAATTCCTGATTGAAAATTTGTCTGGAACTTGTGTACTTTAGTTGTCGTTTTTTTCATGCAGTGCAGAGCGGCAGGGGTGAAAAACGAGCGGGTGATGCACGGGGGTGGTGCAAGGGGTGGTGCATGACCCAATGGACACAAAACACTCACGAAGTAGTCACAGAAATCAAAATGACGTCAACATTACCGTCGAAACGACTTTATTTGGTGGAGATTTTGATTAAAGGCAGTCCCATTGGCAATGAAATGACGCGTCACGCTGAGCGTTTCGTGTCTATCAGGGAGGTGGTGCAGTGCATGCAGCCCAGCAAGGCGCCTGCCGGTGGCGGTGCACTGGCAGGGCATCAATTATTCAAACCGTGAGTGGATCGCGCCCAGAAGCAGGTCGACATGACGCTCGGCTATCAAGATGCACTCACGCTTCGTTAGGCCGTTCATATAACTATACTACACTAGTATCGGTCGAAGTGACGAGCCCGCACGTAAGGAAGTCTGCGGAGTATTCGCTTCATGTAACAACGAAGAAAATGAATGCATTGTAAAATTACTTTGAATGGCGAATTATTTGGCTCCATGAAACGAAGAATTCCTTCGTAGGTGTTACAAAATGCGCTTGTTTCCTTCATGTTCCGAAGCCATTTTTCGTGGAGTTTTGGCTGTGCACTCTACGTCACTGCGACTGGCGCGGTATTCCCCTTTCCGTGTAGATGACATTGGATCCAACGCGTAGCGCTGTAGAAATTTGTAATCAAATGTTACATAAGATACATTTATATGCATTTTCGTCGGAAGCCTCTTAACTTTTTCCTGACGAATCGACTTCCTTTCAATTATCAATGTTAGGCTAGGACACCCATGTGGAGGGACACATGGTGACAACGCTTGGGCGTACTCTCGATAAAAATGTCGGTTACGGAAATGAACGCGGACCTTTTATGTGTTTCAGTTTAATCTTTAAATTGGAATGTGAAATTCAAAAGTTGAACCGAAATTGAAGGAAAGATAAGGCAGCGCCACACTTTGGCGTAACACTCAACGTACTGAAGAAATTCTGGGGCATTTGTTAACTTCGGAATTGGTTGAATGGAAAAGCTTTTCACTGAATGAAAGGTAGTCAGAAATTCACTTCCAAAACTGAATATTGTCAAGAACGAGTCTTGAGCTAGTCATTGGGAATCAGCAATTGTAGTTTTACTCATGACAAAATTTTGTAAAATACGCCGCTGACAATGAGTTTTCCTCTGAACAGACCCTCATCGTCGCGAGAAGGCTACAAAGCCGCTGTTCCTTAGAATAAACAAAGGTTTGAACAGTAATTACTTTCACTGTGTAAGTGTCCGGTACTTTGCTGTCGCCGTTCCTAACAGTAACCGTGGCCGGGGGTGATGTCAGAGGACCCTGATGTCGGTAAACGAAGTTCAAAGCAACGGCCGCTGGGTGGCGCACTGCTGGTTCCTGGCTGTTTCTTTATAACGTTCGTTCTTCACTTGGCGACGAGTGAAAGGGTCTGCTTAGAACAAAATCGGCACGCGAGGAGCTAAAGAGTGGGAGTGGATTGGGCTCCCGCCTAACCGAGGGGAAGGGATGAGGGAGGAGGGAGGGGAGGAGAAAGAGGGGAGGGAGGGAAGGGGAAAGGAGGAGGGGAGGGAAGGGGAAAGAGGGGAGGGAGGGGAGGGATGGGGGAAGCTGCTGACCCCTCTCTCTCCGGCCGGTGCCGGTCAGTCGGCGTCTGGCGTCAACGCAGCACAGTACGCTATCATCGCAGTTGACTTTGTTGTTGTGTCCATCTGAGTCTCAGTCTCTCCGCGAAGCCGACGCAGCCATGGTCTGTCTGCTGGTGCTGCTGGTCGCGCTCGCCGCGTCGGCGTCCGGGTTCGATCCGGTGGCCCTGCCGCCCGCCGACGACTACGTGCCCGAGGCGTGCGTGCACCCCATCCAGGACTTCGACAACCACGACAAGTGGGTGCGTCTGACGGACGACCCTGGTTCCAAGCCAACGGCGCCAGGAAGGCCGAGGACAAGAAGTGGCGGCGGATCTCCGACCCGCTGCAGTGTGTCGGCGCCTCCAGTGTAGCGTCACCGTCTCCCACATCAGCTCCTTCGCGCACTCCCTCAGCTGGGGCGCCTCCGCCTCCATCGGCTTCGACCTGTGGAAGAAGATCGTGGGGCAGGCCTCGGCCTACGTCAACATGTCCACGGAGCACGTCACGTCCTCGGCCGTGTCCTACACGTGCACCGCCAAAGGTAAGGCGCCGCAGTGGGAAGACCGGCAGACGGTCGAAATCCCGGAACGCGTTTTGAGCTCCAGAGTCGCTAAATGGGACTCGAACCGAACGTGTGACCCCACCAATGGATTGCTCTCCGAACGAGGAATCCATTGGTGGGGTTACACGCTCGGTTCGAGGCCTGTTCGGCGACTTTACAGCTCACAAAGCGTCTGGAATTTTGGCCGCCTCCATCTGTCTTCTGGTCCACTCTGTCGCACCGTACGCAGGACTTCGACACTAAAATTTTTGGTTGTTACTTCATGACTAGGCTTAATTTCCGTTCAATGATGTCATCAAAACATTTGATGACACGGTTGCCACGCTGATGCAGTACAGGGCAGTCTAATAATTACGTTACGCAGGTTTGAATACTTCTTCTCCCCCCAACCCCCTCCCCAGTTTCGCTATGTCAGACCGCCCACTCCCTCCCACAGCGTAACGTTACGCAAAATTTACTCCTGTAAACACTATTTTTATACCCTCATTTACGAGGGGGCAAAAACTCGGGATTTTCGTGTACACATGATTCGGAAAACGCAATGATTTCATGGCTGATTCGCCTTATTTCGCGACGCACCAGGGTGATGTTGAGCGTGATTGTGAGTGATTGTGCTCGGAAAGAAATGATTTCGGACTGATTTTGCCTGGTTTCGTGTGATTCTGCCTGATTTCGGTCGAATTTAGTGATTTTGGTTGATTTCGGATTGCTTGATTTCGCGTGATTCTCAATGATTCGCATGTGATTTCGGGGGCCGTGTACACATGATTGCGCGAGGTTTCGCCCCCTCGTCGCCGCCGCTGGGCCAAGTTCGCACGCTGCGTGGGCGTGGGCCGGCCGGCCTGCCCCTGCTGCCCTGCTACTTCCTTTGGTGTGAGGCTTAATGAAATGAATTCTGTTGCAGTGCCATGGATGCTGCCCAAGAAGCCGCCGGCCCCGAAGAAAAAGTGAGTGTGGGTGAAAATGTCCAGTTCCCGTCTCCGCCGCGTTAAACTGAATGGCCACTGCGGCCTTTGCTTGACGGTGGACTGTTTTTTCTGTTGCAGTTCATGTGGGTTTGTCAAGAGGGCTGTACGAAACTCTTCAAAGAGGAAAGAAGGACCACGAGAGGAGTGAGTATCGACCAGACAAGAGGCAATGCAATTGGGCTGAAGCGGTAATGTTTTTTAGCAGATGATACGTTCACGTTTTAGCGTGCTTGTACTCTCGTGCAGAGAGTACCGAGTTTCCGGCTAGCCAGGCAGCAGTTGCCTCTTTGCCTGACTAGCAAGCCTAGAAGAGGCCGAGCGCCTCGCTGGCAAGGCAGCGGCTGGCTAGCCTTCCTAGAAGATTATGAGCGGAGGGTCCGCAGCGTGCCGCGCCGCACCGCGCTCGCGCCGCTCAATGAATCGGGGCGCCTGCGGAGGCTCGGGTAGGGCGCGCGGCGTATAACCTTCGACACCCAGCTCTCTAGTACTCATGAAGTGCGTCCCTCGCGTTGCGCGTCGTTACGAGACGCTGCTAGCACGCATCGCGTAGCTCCCCCCCCTCGCCCATTCCCTTGCCGAGACGCCACGTCCCGCCGCCCCCCGCCACCCCCCCGCAACAGTCTACACCCCTCGCACTTGAGCCTTGAGTGCGTAGAACGCATAGTGCAGCCCCCCCCCCCCCCCCCCCCAACCCCATCCCTCTCGAGAAGCGGCGCGTGGGCAGTCGGCAGTGTGCGCCACTTTTGCTTATCTTGAGGTCGGGTTCGGGTGGCGCCCCGGGCCCGGGCCCGGGCCCCCGTTTGGGAGAGGGGCTGACACGCCGCGTGCCGAAAGGCGCCTTGCCCTAGTACCGAACAAAACTTTTACGGGTTTTGAGTATTTATGTGATTACCCACCAAATTGTGCATCCTCGCGTTGAAACAACAAAAATGATACCCAACACAAGTGGTATCGGACATATGAGTCCCCACCGTCATTGCGAACATTTTAAACAAAAACAATGGCACGTTAGGATATTAAAAAGTTATGCTAAAATTGACATTTTCATGAATTACCATGCGTGAGAAATTTGTCAAAAAAAAGGTTCCGAGTGTTTACTCTTTGAAAGAAATTGACAAAATGTCACATTCATACATTTCAATAAACATCTCCATAAGTATCGTCTGCTTTCACGTTAGCGTTAACGTTTTTTTAATGTCTAATTCGTTTTTCAGACACACGCCATAAAATGGCGTGGGAGCCGGTCGCGGCGGGGGTTTACCAGCAGCATATGCAGAGGTACGGCGGGCGGGGGCGGGGTAAGCAAACTTTCTTCTTAACGTTCAGCAATGCATTTGGCTTGAATATTTTGTTTCTAAAGCGACCTCTAATTATGGTTTTCCCCTTTGTTCGCAGCCAAGGTAAGCTGGGAGAGCTGGGGCAGGGCGGGAGGCAGGGAGAGGACAGGCAGGAAGAGGAGGGGCAGGAAGAGGAGAGACAGCAAGAGCGCCTCGCCTCGCGTTGCTGGCCGCGGCAGTGCGCGCGGTGGACGTCGTTTGGCTCATCGCTCCTTGGCATTGACCTGGCTGCCACGCCGCCATCGGGTCCCCCGCCCCGTCTCGCACGCAGAACTAGACTTAGCCTTGTGTGTTTTGTGTTACAGGACAGGCAACCGCTGGCTGACCTTTACAGCAGCCCCAGCAGCAGGAAGAAGTGGCCCAGCTGCGGGGCGAGGTCCACAGCCTGCAGGCAAGGGTGAAAGAGCTGGAGGCGCGGCTTCAGGAGCCCCCGCAGCAGCCACAGCTGCCCCAGGAGCCCCCGCAGCAGCCACAGCTGCCCCAGGAGCCCCCGCAGCAGCCACAGCTGCCCCAGGAGCCCCCGCAGCAGCCCCAGGAGGACCTGAGGCCCGAGGTGCTCCGCCTTCGCAAGAGGGTGGCGCACCTCGAGGCTCTGTTGCTGCAGGCGCCGCCGAAAGTGGTGAGTTACTAGTGTACTGTTGTGGACGGTTTCTCAGACCTATCCTGCCCAGGGTTCTCTTGGCGCGCGAAAGGTATCGCAGTGGATGTTAGGTTTGGGAAAGGCAAGACACAAGGAACGACGTAACACGGAGTAAAGTTACTTGTCACTATAAATTTACAGTTCTCGTCGGTGGTTGAGGTTCGATTTACAGTGCCCTCGGGCGGGCGAGTCGGGGTGTGCACGCGTGCTGCCGTGCGCGTCGCGTGGGACGTGCCACACTGCGAGACTACCCCCGTCCGATGAGGACCAGCAGGCCCCACCCCAAAAAGGGGGGGGGCCGAATATTTTTTTTCCCCCCAAATCGGCTCCTCTGAGCGTCTTTCTTTATCCCCGCACTGTTTAGAGCGCATCTCGTTAACCGGTGCTGTCCCACTAGGGGTCGCCGCCCGAGGGGGCAAAAACTCGGGATTTTCGTGTACACATGATTCGGAAAACGCAATGATTTCATGGCTGATTCGCCTTATTTCGCGACGCACCAGGGTGATGTTGAGCGTGATTGTGTGTGATTGTGTCGGAAAGAAATGATTTCGGACTGATTTTGCCTGGTTTCGTGTGATTCTGCCTGATTTCGGTCGAATTTAGTGATTTGGTTGATTTCGGATTGCTTGATTTCGCGTGATTCTCAATGATTCGCATGTGATTTCGGGGGCCGTGTACACATGATTGCGCGAGTTTTCGCCCCCTCGCTCATTTACATACGGAATTTCTGACATCTGGTCTTAAATTTGAAGAGTTCAGCGTGACGCTGGCTCGGACGCCAGTCCCCCCATGTCGCAGCGTTACGCGGATCAGATATCAATCGACCGGCTTCGGGTAGGATACGAAGGCCCTGTTACGTTACGCAGTTTTGGACCGTTTTAGACTTTCCCCGATGTAGCGTTAGGCAGGCCGTGCCTCTGGTCTTCACTCTCCCAACGCCAACTTCCTTCCGCCTGGGTACTTCCGGTCTGGGTTTCAAGAAATTTCTCTTCAGTTTCGACTTTTGCTATTGCAAATCAAGTGACCGGGTTGCGTTTTTGTGTCGGTTGTCTCACAGCCTTTAGCACAGATTCAAGCGAATCGCGAGGGTTGAAAATTGCGCGTGAAACGCACAAGTTCCTGCCTTTTCAAACGCATGCACAATTTTGTGCAAAGCTCATCCACTTAAAACTACACCGTAATTAGTGTGCTTTGTACACTTTAAATGTTGTACAGTGAAGTTTTTCCATATCATGGTGAAAATGTTCCATACACTGAAAATCAAATAGTGATACATCTCACTCTCTGAGGGGTGAGATAAAACCGTCTCACCGAAAAAACGGTGATACTAAAATGTATCACCGAAAAAATAGTCGTACACGCATGTATCACCGAAAAAAGGGTCGTACACAAATGTATCACCGGAAAAAAGGTCGTACAAATGTATCACCGAAAAAAGGGTGATATTTTCCCCGGGAAAACGGGGGCAATCTCGCTGATGTCTCCCCTTTTTGTCGGTGATACATTTTTTACGCTATTTTCGGTGATACTGCGTGTACGACCATTTTTCGGCGATACATGCGTGTACGACCCTTTTTTCGGTGATACATTTTGTATCGCCGAAAATTGGTGAGACGTCTCACCCTTTGAATTACAGTGTATTATGGTGGTGCAGGTGACTTTATAACATACCATTGAGAATTCACCGCACCTTATAGATATTTTGCCGAATTGCGTCGGTATTAAGGAGAAAATCTCCACCATAATATGTTGGTGCAGCCTTTCACCGTGAGACATTTACAGTGTTCTAGTGTGTAAGGTGTTGTGACCGTGGGCCGAAACATTCAGTGTAACATTCTTGCTGTTGTGATTCGTTGCAGAAAACCAGACGGTGTACCTGGCGGCCCGCGTGCAGTACTACGAGGTGTTCGGCTACGCGGCCGAGATGGTGCGCGGCGAGGTGGAGTCCGTGGTGCACGGCAACGTGACCGTCCCCACGGCCGTCTGGGGCTGGAAGGTGCCGTGCCGTCTCATGCTGCGTAGCCCCAAGGTGACTACGAATTTTACTGCTCTCTTCAAGTTTTATGTTGAAAACTCTCCATATTATGGTGGTGCAGCTGACTTTTTAACTTACGGGTCAAAATTCTTTGCACCTTATTGATATTTGGTCGAATGACATGGAGAAAATCTCCACCATAATATGTTGGTGCAGCTTTTCACCGCATGACATTAGTGTGTCGTTTGATTTTTAAGACGCATTCTCAAGGGGAAATTTCGGTGTCCAAGTCGAATGAATTTCAGTCGAGTGTCGCTGAATTTCGGGCCAAATACCTCTGAATTCTGAGAACAATTTAGACAAATTTTGATTTCAAAATCTGCAAATTTTAAATTTTTGGTGAATTTTGGCGCTTAAATTTTGTTTGAGTTGTTTCCCGTTACGCATTCTCCTGTAACGTTCATTATTTGAGATGTAATTATTGCCTGAATTCTTTCGTTGATATTTAATTGCATTCTGCTGTATCTATTTGTTATAATTGCAAATAATGATAATAATGTTTTTATGTTGTTGATTTTTAGGTGAGCGCGGACGGAAGCATCGCCGGGGCGCGGCGCTGCGTCGTCACCAACGGCACCGCGCCCGTCCTCCAGGAGGAGCAAGACCAGGATAGCAACGACGTGCCCCTCGTCCAACTCGCCTGAGGACTCCGAACACCGGAAACTCCATGGTGAGGAATTCATCCATGCTTTGCAGTGGGCTAAACCCGGTGGAGGCGGCCAAAACTCTAGACGCGTCTTCAGCTGCAGAGTCGCTAAACGGGACTCGAATCAAACATGTGACCCAACCAATGGATTCCTCGTTCGGAGAGCAATCATAGGTGGGGTCACACGTTCAGTTCGAGTCCCATTTGGCGACTTTGGAGCTCACAACGCGTAAATAATTTTGGCCGCCACCACAGGTCCTCTGGCCCATAGTGCTACGCCTTAAACGTCTTGCAACGAAATTTGAGCTGTGGTATATTGAATTTGGTGGTAGCATGATACGAAGCAATATTTCTTCATAATACGAAGAGAATTTTGACTCTCTCTACTTGACAGTGAAAACTTGTTCTCGCCCTAACTTGGTATTAATTCTCACCCTTTAAATTTCAGTGTACGTACTTCCGACATTCGCCTGAAGACTGAGTGTACTCCCGACACTCGCGCCTGAGGACTCCGAGCGCACTCACGAAACTCGACGATCAACATTCATCTCTCAGCCAGTAGTCAACATTGAAACAGTTTTATAGATGGAGGATTTTAAGGGTTAAATAATTGTTGTGTTTTTATTGAGAATAATTGTTTTATACGCTTTTTTACAAATGAGTAATTGTATTTTAAGATAAATTAAAGTGACATACGACTTCAAACAATCGGTGATTTTGTGATCATTTTGAACCTTTCGCACTCTTTGACGCCCGAGTCTCAGAACCAGCTACATAGGTAGGAGGCTACTTTTAACATTAAAGTTGAAGCAGCTTTCTTTATCCCATCAAGTTCTCTGGAACTTTCTAATATTTCTTCGAACAGTGGATGCTTTGACTTAGTGCGGAATTCTCTACTGTCCTTTTAAAACCCAGCATTTTGGGCAAAGAATGTTTCGAGCGTGTGACCCCACCAATGAATTCCCCGTTCACTGTAAAAAATTCCGTACTTTTGTACGGAAATGGTACAGAAAAATATAGTACGGAGGTACGGAGAAAAGTACGGAACGTTCCGTACTTGCTCCATATGAACCCATGTAAATGGGTACGGAGAAAAGGTACGGAACGTTCCGTAGTTGGCAAGTACGGACGGTCCAGGCAAATTATTGACCAGACATGTTCCGTACTTTTTTCTGACAGTGTTCGAAGAGCAATCCATCCGTGGAGACGCACGTTCTGTGCGAGTCCTATTTAGCGGCTCTTGAGCTCCAAACCCGTCCGAAATTTTGACCATTTCCACCGGTCTTCTCTTTCGCGCCACTGTGCGTCATTACACCGTAACTTTACCAGTGAAACGCCTCACTTTCTCCATCATGTCCTGGATGTCCTGCTCGCTGGGGTGCGCCTCCTTCCGAGTGATCTTGACCTGGGCCTGCTTCTTGGTGGTGGGCTCCACGGCCGTCACCGTCAGCAACCCGTCCGAGTCGATCTCGAACGTGACGTCGATGGTGGCTTCACCACTGGGTTTGGAAGGGACGTCCACTGTAAACTTCTTGTTGAGGCAGTAGTTGTCCTTGTAGAGAGGGCACTCGCCTTGGTAGACCTGATAACAATGCCACATGTAGAATTGATTTTCTGTCATGTGCATTGCTCATTCTGTGACGTTTATCATCACCCTTAAAACCTCACAAAGTATTTTGAGCATGAGGAACAAACTACGTATTTTGTAATACGCAGAAATAGTTCGCAAAAAACGAAGTGTTTTCTGTGTAAGATTACGTATGCTCAAAATAATTTGTCGTTTCCAGCAAGTATACTTCGTAAGGCTTAAAAA
Source organism: Thrips palmi (assembly GCF_012932325.1). NCBI lineage: Eukaryota > Metazoa > Arthropoda > Insecta > Thysanoptera > Thripidae > Thrips > Thrips palmi. The sequence goes on along the minus strand of NW_023144630.1, from coordinate 7,110,298 downwards.
GTATGTAAGATTTTTAGTGTGTCGTTATTGTATAATTCGCATCTCAAACGAGTGGTCATCTGACATAACAACGTATGTTCGTAGGAAATCCCACAGTAGATACGCTGTTATGTCGGATAGCTACAGAAACGTTCCAGAGCGTACGGAAAACTTACATCAGATGTAATGCTAGTCTGGTAGTCGAAGGCAGTGCAATACGTTATGGTGTTGCTACAAGGGATTGTACGGTTTCTCTTGATCACCGCCGAAAACCTTCCACCGACGAGGTCGGTTCCAAGGGACAGCGGGGTCACGTCCCTCAGCTTGACCAGCTTCTCGACGGACTCGTCTCCGGACAGGACGGCGGCGTGCACCGCGGCGCCGTACGCCACGGCCTCGTCGGGGTTGATGGCCCTGCAGAGCTCCTTGCCGCCGAACAGCTCGGACAGCATGGCGCGCACCTTTGGGATGCGCGTCGAGCCGCCCACCAGCACCACCTCGTCGATGTCACTCTGGATCACCTGCGCACAGTGGGCCAGAGGAAGACCGTGGCGGTCAAAATCCCAGACGTGTTTTGAGCTCCAGAGTCGCTAAATGGGACTAGAACTGGCCGTGTGACCCCACCAATGGATTCCTCGTTCGGAGAGCTATCCATTGGTGGGGTCACACGTACGCCGGTTCGAGTCGCCTGCGGCAGACACCGAATCCACACTCTACGTCTTACGATGAAATTTGAGCTGCGTTACCTAGTGAATCCGGCGCAAACATAATACACACCAAAAATTGGAATATACAAAGAACAACCTTCATAATATGAAGATAAACCACCTTCGTTTTATGCTTGCGGCATACTGTAGAAAATTTCTTTGTAAGACATTAGACATTCAGAGTGCAATTGCCACCTGCCTGCTTGAGAAGCACACATCTGGTGAGCCAAGAACATGTGCTAAGTACACTTTTGAGACTCGTGTCATTTAGAATGACTTTCCAAAACAGTTACCTCTGCCTCTGCCAGGACTTCGCTGGAAAGATCTATCGTCTTCTGGAACAGGTCGGCGCACAGGGTTGCAAAGAGCTTCCTGCTGATCTTGGTGCTGTAGCCGATCTCGTGTCGGGGAAAGTAAATACGCAACGAAGTCTCGAGGTAATTGGGGTTGGACAGCTTGCACTTGGCCAATGTGCACGCCTTTCTCAAGTCATGCAGACTCTCATAGTCCATCAGCCCCTCTAGGTCCACGTCGTGCTTTGTTCGAATTTCCTGTGAACATCCACACGCCCTGTATATCAACGATACGATCACAAAATTCATCAGTTTCGTTGAAAATAAACCCAACAATCAGAAATTTTCGAAACATAAATGACTTTTAGAAGAGCTTTTCAAGGCTGCTTACCTCCACGCAGTGTTTGAGAAGGCGCGCGTCGAAGTCCTGGCCGCCGAGGTGCGTGTCTCCGCCCGAGGCGAGAACCTTGAACTCGCTGCCCTCGATGACCATGACGGACACGTCGAAGGTGCCGCCGCCCAGGTCGTAGACGAACACCGTCTTCTTCTTGGCCGACTTCTTGTCCAGGCCGTAGGCGATGGCGCCGGCCGTGGGCTCGTTGATCATGGCCACCACCTCCAGCCCCGCGATCCTGCCTGCGGAGGGTGGAGGGGAGGGAGATGTAGTTGAAACACTACATTAGAAAAACAAGGTCGTACTCCAGGTGGAGCATGTGGCGACAGTTTTGTCCTACCGGCGTTCCTGGTCGCCTGCCGCTGCCGCTCGTTGAAGTAGGCCGGCACGGTGATCACGGCCTTGCTCACCGGCTCGCCCAGCGCGTTTTCCGCCGTCTCCTTCAAGTCGCGGAGCACCATCGCAGAGATCTGTGGAAGAAACGGGAAGCGGCAGGGTAACAACGTCACCTCACATTGCAGCGTGTAATTGTTTTTGCAACACACGAAGAAAATTGGGGCTCGTTCAAAATCAAAATTAGGGCAAACAGGATGATGCAGATGACCGACGCAGGTGGCCAAAACCTAAGACGCATTTTGAGTCGAACCGAGCGTGCGACCCCACCAATGAAATCCTAGTTCGGAGAGCAATCCAGTGGTGGGGTCACACGTTCGGTTCGAGTTCCATTTAGCGACTCTGGAGCTCAAAACACGTCTAGAATTTTGGCCGCCTCCACCGGTCTTAGGGCACACTGTGCATACCCTTTCGTACTCACCTCTTCCGGGGTGAACGTCTCCTTCTCGTCACCCACGTCCACCTGGATCCTGGGCGCACCGTTGTCCTCCACCACCTTGAAGGGCCACATGTTCTGGCCAGACTGCACACTGTCGTCTCTCCAGGGACGGCCGATCAACCGTTTGGCGTCTGTGAGCAACATACGTACGGTGGTGTGATGCCCGAGGGGGAAATCACTATGGAGATTAGAGGTAACTGCCCTACTCTGCTAACTCAACAAAACACGTTTCTCCGCTTTCACTCATGACAACTCTTCCCTAGGTGCACTGTAAAAAAAATATTCTGAAATTTCAGACAAAATTTGACTGAAGTTAATTAACAGTAAGGGGTTCTGAAATTTCAGACCATTTCGGCGGTCTGAAAATTTAGAATAGGGTGGTCTCAAAGTTTAGAATTGGGTGGTCTGAAAATTAAGATTTAGGTGGTCTGAATTATTAGACACGGCCAGTCTGAAGAAAATTCAGACAAAAACACAAAATTGTAACATTGAACCTTCACTCCATTGCGAGAGAAGTCTTTGACAGAACTTGCGCGTTACTTATCGGCCTTGCTCTTTACTCGGAAACTCCGAATATCTTGGTATTCGAACCATCGAATCCTCGCTCGTCGGCTTTGCGGGCTATCCATTACACCACGGGACCGCTCTGAGAGCACGCCTGCAGGATGCCGATGACTCCAAGCGCGCTCGCTGGACGCTGGGAGGCCACAAATAAACAAACCAAGCGCGTGTTGCGGGAGTTATAAACTGCGGACAACTTGGGCTGTTCGTGAATATTTAAGATTTTGTATCGAGCTCACAAATATTGCGGTTAAATTTGGTCAAGTGAGGCAACCAGTCTGACATTTCAGAACAATACGTCTCCCATTTCAGACCCATGGTCTGAAAATACACAACCAGTTTGAAATTTAAGATCAATCGGTCTTCCTTTTCAGAAGAATAGTCTGGAAAGGCGATTCAGACTACATGGTCTTGTACTTAGTCTGAATTTTCAGTCACCCCTGTCAGACTTTTTGTCTGGATGGTCTGAATTTGCTTTTGAGACTGCGAAAGTCTTAAATTTCATCCGAGGATTCTTCTTTTGCATACTTCTGGTCTTAATTCAGAAATCAGACCACTAGGTCTTACAAAATTGGTCTGAATTTTAAGATTTTTTTTAACAGTGTGTGATTTACTGCGTTTTCAACATTTTTCAACATAACATTATGCTGGTTAATACAATTGGAGACATCACTTCAAATCCAAAGGTGATACGTTTGGTACCTATTGCCAAATTTAATGATACTCTTAAATATCGCCAAGCTTCTTGGCGATACTTCGAGGGGTCCTATTCAAAAGATCTTATCTGCGCGTTCCCCCCAAGACAATCTTATCTTAAACGCAGGGGAATTTCACTCAGTTTGACCATTTAAGATGGGTACGAGAGTAAGCGGGATATATTTCTGCATGCACTATCGGTTTCTTTGATCCTTCATCTTTACATTTCAGTGAATTCAATCACAAATTATATTGATTTGTAGCTGTATCAAATGATCAAACTGAGTGAAATTTACCTGCGTTTAAGATAAGATTGTCTTGGGGGGAACGCGCAGATAAGATCTTTTGTAAAGGACCCCTCGACTTTTGTTTTGGAAGCAAGATTTTCTGCACAGTTGTATCGCCAAAATGAGGTACTGAAAGTTTCACCTTTGGAATGGAAGTGACAAAGCGCTCGTACCGTAGATCTGTTTGGAGGCCGGCAGGTCCTTGGCCGCCTCCCCGACGAAGGACTCGCCGTCCATGAAGCCCACCACACTGGGAGTGGTGCGGCTGCCGTTGTCATTGGCGAAGATTTCCACCTTGCCCCTGCGGTACATGGCCACCACGGAGAACGTGGTGCCCAGGTCGATGCCCACCACGGGCCCTGCGAAGAAGGGAGACTTAGTTGAAATCCGGAACGGTACATTACATCAGGCAGGACTTACCACTCGAAAAATGTCATGTTTTCTGGAGGGGGCATACACTCGCGCAATGCAATAGCGAGCAGCCGAAATTCTCCGAATTTTACCTGTTGCACACTAAATGTTTATGTGGAAATTTGTACGTCGTGATGCACGATTTTAAACCTGCGTGAAGTTTTGCATAAAATTATGCAGAAATTCGCATAAATTTAGGCATTTTCACGCAGGCACGGCGCGTTCAAAATTCTACACAAACATAAAGTGTGTGGCATTGTGATTGTGTTGCACGTCTACCTCACGCAGGATAGAAACAGACAGCGACACGAAACCAAGACGAACTTCGCTTTTCGATGCAAATCCCGATACACACTCAAAGGGGATCCCTCACTATCTGTGCGTACGCTAGGAGGTCTCCTCTTGTAAGACAATCTCACAACAATCTTGCGTCGGAAACGGACCGTAAGTAGGCGAAATATACGTCAAACTCGTACAGAATCCCAAACAATCCGTTTCAAACAACAAAATCCTTGGTGAGGGATCCCTTGCACTCGACTCACCGTCTCCAGCCATGTTTCGTGCTTCGAAACGAGTGCAGTGCAAGGATGCGCTCTAACTTAACGACACTCCTCGACAAGAAGGCGACGTCGACTGGTTGCAGCGATGAGTGTTGATTACTTTTGAGCGAGTCGCGCTGGTAGGTATTCCCCGTCTAGAGATATCAGAAAAGGACTGCAGGATTGCAGTGTACAGCGAGTACAGTCCCGCCTGCAGCCCAAGCTTGGCGAGCGGGGAATAACACCGGCTCTGCACTGCAAAAAATCAGTGTCTGATACGGATCCTGCTACGGCGTTTCGCGAAATTTAACGGAAAATGTACCGCTAATTTTACACCGGAGGTTGCCGTTTCGGTTTTCCGTTTGTGAAATAGTCCAAAATGCTCTACGGACAGCGAGGAACGGACACTCCGTAACTCAAATTTCTATAACGGATAACGTGTAACGGCCAGTCCGTATCCCTACGGAGTGACCGTTTCATGCGTTTCGTCAGAGAACTTTGCGTTACGGAGCGTCCGTTCCTCACTGTCCGTAGAGCATTTTGGACTATTTCACAAACGGAAAACCGGAACGGCAACCTCCGGTGTAAAATTAGCGGTACATTTTCCGTTAAATTTCCGTACCACTCTTTACAAAGCACAGGCTCTTATGGGAGGAGTGGTACGGCAGATGTCCGTATCACCATTTCAGGGGGTAACTATACGGAACGCCGTAGCATGGTCCGTATCTGACACTGATTTTTTGCAGTGTGGATTTCCACCAGAGAACGGTGTTTTTAATTATCTTGTTTTTAATTATCTCTTTTTCTTGAGAAAATCAAAGCACCCAGGGATTTCGAACGTTTAAAATGTCCGTTTGGGTTATCTAGACCATTTGGTTTCGTACAGTCCTATCCACACTTAAGTACTCTGTAGTTTTTTGTGCATTAAGCTTTGCACAAAATTGTGCATGCGTTTTAAAATGCGTTCATTTGTGCGTAACAAAGCAAGAAAGTGTGCGTTTTTGCGCATGAATTCGTGCGTTTCACGTGAATATGCTCAGTATTATGCAAATGCTATGCACAAAAAACTACGAAGTAATTGGTTAGCCACCCCATAGTTCGACGCTGACTGGTATGATTCACGGATTCACGCATCGGGCGAAAATAATCACGGAGTATCTCCTTTTTGTCACGTCGAAAGAAATGTGTCGGGACACGAGGTATTCCCTGCGCCGCCGGGCGAGGAGTTGAGTCACCACCCATATAAGTCTGGACGGGCATTAACTTCGTCTGGAAACTTTTCGTGATTTCAGATATCTTTTTTTCCGGTGAAAAACCGATGTCCTAAATAAACTATCTGCGATGTGGCCGAGTTTTGGCTCAAATGATCCCCTTACATTCAATCATATCCGCGAAAGGGTTTGGCCAGTCAGCCACAATTTTCGGAAGGTAGCGAAACTGCTGTCTCATGTGTACATGTGAGGACAGAACTCATGAACTGAAAGAAAAACCCAAATGCAATTCTCAATTTTAAATTTAATTGAACACTTTCTTAAGTAACAAATGGAAATTTCTGACGTGGGAAGCTTAAATCCTAATCAGAGATTACATTTTACTCTTGTAATTACAATCGCTGGTTTCTCAAAGACTCTTCGACACGCCTCAGTTCTTCGGCGTCCTCGCGCTGGAAACGTTTCGCCTTCTCCATCATGTCCTGGATGTCCTTCTCGCTGAGGTGCGCCTCACTCTTCGTGATCTTGACCTGGACCTGCTTCTTGGTGGTGGGCTCCACGGCCGTCACCGTCAGCAACCCGTCCGTGTCGATCTCGAACGTCACGTCGATGCTGGATTCGCCAGCAGGCCTGGGAGGGACTTCGATGGTGTACTTCTTGTTCAGGCAGTGATTGTCCTTGACAAGAGGACGCTCCCCCTGATACACCTGAGGAATCGCAATAAAAAAATGTAGACGAAGCGAAAGATGCGAAAGGAAATGTTTACGAACGCAACGGGATGGATCAGAAACTTAGGAGTGAAAATAGTTGGAACACTTTAGATGTGTCTCACTATGAAATTTGAGCTACGTAACAATAAATTCGGCGCAAATTTTCTGGATTTTTGTTTTAAGGTATAGACAAACCCGTTCGTATTACGAAGAAAAAACGCGTTCGTCCTTGCTTGCGCTATTCCTATGTATTATAGGAAATTCACTGGTAAAACTAAAGCGTAACTCTATGCTTGAGTCAAGCATAAAGTTACGCTTGAAGACGTTACGCTTGTTACACAGTATGCTTCTACTGTAGAAATTTCCCCATGCATTTAGATAGGGGGAATCTTGAGGAAAGAGCCTGTTACGCTTGATTTCAAGCGTAAACGAATTACGCTTAAAAACAGAGGGTAATACTACGCTTTAGTTTTACCAGTGTTTCCTTGTAATAGCAAATTCTTACTTTAGATGTCATTTGAGTCTGGTTGTCGTGGCAGGTATAGTACTTCTCGGTATTCCTACACGGAATTGGACTGTTTTTCTTAATCAGAGGAGAGAATCTTCCGCCGATAATCTCGACACCGAGAGAGAGCGGGGTCACGTCCTTGAGCTTGACCAGGTTCTCCGCGAACTTGTCCCCCGACAGGGCGGCGGCGTGCACCGCGGCGCCGTAGGCCACGGCCTCGTCGGGGTTGATGGCCCTGCAGAGCTCCTTGCCGCCGAACAGCTTGGACAGCATGGAGCGCACCTTGGGGATGCGCGTGGAGCCCCCCACCAGCACCACCTCGTCGATGGCGGCGTGGCTAACCTGCAGGGAAGTCCAGGCGTGAGACGGAAAGAAAACTACGTGAACCAAAGTGCGCAGAAAATACTGCACACAA